>NC_049983.1:16582017-16618727 GCF_000003815.2 Branchiostoma floridae | reverse complement strand
CGAACGAATACTACTCCCTCTTTCTTGTCCTTGTCAAAATTTGCAGTTCAAAACAGGTTGACTATCAATTGGAAATTTGAAACATTATTTGTTCTCTAAGGATAGAACCCAAGCCCACGGCTCCACGGAATTTGATTCAGAGATGGCCAAGCAGTGGTGTTTCGCTAATTACCAATTTGCGCCCAAATAGAATCTTTATTTGTACACTTTGTGAGGTGCGATTTTCTATCCGCCATCTTTCTCCATGCTGCTGACACACTTTCAGGACCCTTTGAGGACTTGGATCCCAGCCACAGGTAAGAGCTGGGTTGGAAGTATAGCCTTGAATTTCCAGCCTACTCTAACCCCATTTCGCTCGTCTCATCTCAACTGAGAAGAATACCCCTTGTCAGATGTATCAAGGGTCATAGTTAATTGGTTTCGACGACTTTTAACTTAACAACCTCGCCGATCACCTAACAACAACAGACGATGTTGCTCGTGACTAACTCCCAACCATGGTCTACTGAAGGTCGGGAGGGCATCGTGGTCTATGTGTAACAAGAGCTTAAACCACAACATACAGAAATCATTAACACGGATGTCTCGATCTTCTATCTCAGTTATCTAAACTCTTTTAAAAATCACTCAATTGAACGGTAGAAACCCCCGCAGACCTTTCCGCTGAGACAGGTGCCGTGTGCGCCTTTTTTGCACGGAATGTTTAATTATACTTCAAAAGATTTAATCGTAGGGCGGGAATTTCCCATGATGACTATTAACATCATCATCGTTTCAGGGTTGAATTGAAAACAACCCTAACCAAAGCTAGGTTACCACATTCACTAGAGTGAGCCGGTTTGAGGAAATTTGAGTAAAGTGAATTTACCTACTCTCCAAGCAGAGATTGAATCGCACAGATATAGTAGTAGTCGAAAAAATTACTACACAGACGCTCTTCTTACCTGAAGATGAGCGCCCGTGTTATTTTTCCGACTACTACTATATCTTCGATTCAACCTCAGCTGCTTGGAGAGATTTCCCAAGGGCACAACATTGCGGCCTTTCGGGGACTTGACCCCTGCAGAGCCTATCAACCCCGGGGCTGTACCCTAAAAAGCATTTAGGCAATATCCCAAAAGAAAGGAAACGTATAACGCTACCAGACTCCTGGTATGCTGACAAATGTGGACGGATCTGGCAACTGGGGATAATGATGTGCCGAAGAGGAATTAGACGACCGTTATGGTACAAATATATTAGATAAAGTAGGAAGTAAAAGACTGATACGCATGACATGAAGTTTCTTGGTGAGAAGACTTTAGAGTCTGCATGTCAGCAGGTGATTTCTCTGTGATACTTAAAAGTATCTTAAGTACCCCCGCGGGAGTCTAATGAAGGCTCCAAAAGAGCACCTAGATATACATTTCCAAATCACAATCACACCCACCCACCCCCCACACGTCATCGTTGTTCCTGGTCCACCTATTAGTGACGATACGTAAAATATATATAAACACGACATCATTTGGAAACAAATTGCACATTTTATTTATAAAGTGCTTACTTATCTAAGATCCTCATAATTGACTCAAAAGAGCCGTATTTCGCCTCTGATTTTCCAGCCGTTTCCTCTTTAAGTTTATCTAAACCCAACAAAAGACTCAATTTTTCACTTTACTAGTCTTTAGGACATTCCGATCGATGCATTAGGCGATATGGCAGTGTAGCTATAGAAGAAACTGAAGTGGATGAAGTTGT
Organism: Branchiostoma floridae; assembly: GCF_000003815.2. Taxonomy (NCBI): domain Eukaryota; kingdom Metazoa; phylum Chordata; class Leptocardii; order Amphioxiformes; family Branchiostomatidae; genus Branchiostoma; species Branchiostoma floridae. Next base: position 16,616,987 of record NC_049983.1, on the reverse strand, counting down.
CGGTAAATAAGTTTTTTTGTAAAATTTGAATTAAACTTGTTCGGTGTATTTGTTGATTGTGCATGTCATCTGTTAGATTTAGTTTTCTTTTCCTTTTTTGTCTTGTCAACTTTAGTGTCTGTATTAACACCAATGTCCTGTTTTGTCGGTCGCGCCTTCCTTGCCGGCTTGATCGGTTTCTTCAGTTGATTGAAGAGAGCCGCCCGCGCCTTCAGCTTGTTGTTCCTCTCCCTGTACGCTAGGGGGAGCGGTAGGTACGAGTACGTGAAGGCCCGGGTGAAGGAGAGGGCCGAGATGCCGTCAAGGTCAGGGAGGTCAATCTTGTGACGTTGTCTCTTTCTTGAGACGGACTCGAACTCGGATTCCGAGGAACTGTCGCTGCTTCCGCTCTCCGTCTCGGTGGAGTTTGACGACTCCTCAGACGACTCGTTTTTGTTTGAAGCAGACACGGTGAACTCCGTTGTTCCGTCGAGGTCGCCTTCGGTGGTGGGTACGACGGGCGCCGCCAGCGAGGTCGTGGATCTACGGTACCGTGGACTCTTAAACGCTCTTCCTGAGTTATCCACCGTCGGAAGCGGCGGAAGAGTGTTCCGTTTGGGATCGGGAAAATGCGGTGTCGGTGAAAGCATTCCTTGTACATCACTGGACCTCTTCACTGACTTGGGAAGGGGTGCCAGCCCTCGAGCGGGTAACGAGTTAGAGTCATCCCCTTCAATACCTATTGATTGCAATCTTTCATCCGATAGATCTGTTCCTACTTTGTAGGATAGTGACGCGAGTTTTTGTCCGTTTTTTAAGTCCTGCTGAGAACCAACCATACCGTCCTCACCTCCTCTGTCGTGACCAGTACTGTCTGCCATGCCTTCCCCTTGGTTAGCCCTGTTCGGATATCTCGTTGCTTGATTCGATAATCTTGTTTTCTTGACGATTTCTCGCCTTTTCCGTGACGGTGTGTCCTGAGACCCCGTCTCCTCTGTCTGTACGGCGAGACCGTCCCTCCCGTCCGCTCCCAAGTGAACAGCTCTACCGTCAGAGCCTGGTACTTTACTTCCAACTGAGTTGTCCTGATTTGAGGATACCGACACTCGTCGCTGTCGCAGTAACGCTTCGGAGATACTCGTTTCCGACCCAACCATGCTGGAAAAGGTTCCCTCTCGACTAACCAATGAGGGCGTTCCTGTCTCCTGCGCAGGCGTGGAAGGATAGTCAGCCAGTTTACCCGGCTGTGTGTCAGGTTTACCCGTCCTGTTCTTTACAAATTTGTTCTTTATCTTCTCCCTTTCTTGAGCCTTCTTTCCCTGCCGCAACGTCTTGATGTTCTTTGACCCGATCATAACCTTGTGTCGTTTTTCAAGACGGGGTTCTAAGGAGCTAGACTCTCTACTTGACATAAAGCTTCCCTCTCGTCCTTTCATGTCGCTCGTCTTGTCTGCGGTGACGTCTTGGGCAATGCCTGTGCGTCCCTCCTTGCCCATGACTGCCTGAGAGTCTGTCTGCCCACCGGGTTTCTGTCCCTTGGCGTCGCGTTGGAAAGGTTCGTACGAGGATGAGTCGTACTGTTGTCGTAGGTCGGACGTGGTGGGTCCGTCTGCCGCTCGTATGTCGTACAGGGGGTCGTCTTTGCTCCGTTTCTGTCGCTCGATGGCAGTTTTGCCGCTGTCTGTATCCTCGTCGTTGCTCAGATCGGTGCCCTCTCCCGTCACATCTGCGAAACGACAATGCGCGTGTGCTCATAAACGATTATGATTACAACGGTTTCCAACACAAATTGAAAAAGAATACAGAAAACGTTTCTTCTGCTTGTGCAAGTGTTTTATTGTTGTTTTTTTTTTGGCTGAAATAATTTCTTACATTTACGATTACGCTTTGCAAAGATCAAACGCTTATGCTACTTTCAAGCATCATAATGATTTTGGATAACGCCTAAATACATATTAGATTAGACGTATGGATACTAATTCAGTGGGAACAAGCCATTTCACACTTTTGAGTGCGCATATGCAGTGATGCTGTGTCGAAGTTTAAGAAACAGTAGAAGAAGTTTAAGAAACAGTAGAAGTAGAAGAAGTAGTAGAAGAAATAGTAGTAGAAGAAGTTTAAGAAACAGTAGAAGAGAATAATGTTTGACTTACCAAGGCCGGCGTGGTCTGGGATATGAACTACCACTTCCTGTCGTCTGATTCTTGTCTCGACGTACTGCTTCAACCATCCCGGCTGACCTTTCAACTTTGACATGACCGAAGCCATGGCCTCGCTTACCCCATCCTCCACAACATGGAATAGTCCGTCGTCCTTGATCACGCCAGGTTCAAAGTTGCCTGTATGGTCTACCCTCCCCGTGAGTTGGAACGTTCCATTTCCATCCATAGCGCCGAAGTAGAATACTCCATCCTCTCCGTATGTCCCGAAAGGCACGAATTCTCCGTTATGGTCTTTAACGCCAAAGTAAAGCCTACCGTCGGAGAGACGTTTCAACAGTAAGTCTTCATTCCCTCCTGATTTTAGGACTTGTTTGACTTGATCTTCTGTAAGGAGTTTACCATCTTTTAAGATTGTCTTCATTATATCTATCATGAAATCAGCCATCCGAGCTGTTTCGAATGGTCCTTCCTTTGCTTTTGTTTGTTTGTCGTCGGCTAGGTGTTCACGTAGTTTGTTCACAATGTCCGACACGTCCGACCCACCGACCGAGGCCGCTAGATCGCTGTTGTTCATCAGCGCCTTTAGAAGTCCTGCCGCACCTTTTGAGTCTGGATCCGTAGATCCGCCAGATGATAGCACCTGTGTCAACTGTGACGTTAATGTGCTTTCCAGCATCCTTGCGAACTGTTCAGAGATCGGCCTACCGTCTTCGTCGCTGGCCTCGAACGGGACGAACACGCCGTCCGGCCCGTATGTCCCGAGCCTGATCGAGCCGTCAGGCCCCGTCTGTACCGCTATCGTTCCCCGCTTGATCTCAGCCACCAACGCGGGAAGGTTGTTAGGCGTCAACCTGACGACGTGGTTGGATTTTAACGAGTTCAAGAAGTGTGCGCCTTCTTCGGCCCAAGCCGCGTCGTCGATGTCATCGCTGGCGTCCAGGAGCTGCAAGACCAGCTGCCGCTCGTCCAAGTCACCGAGAACTTTGGTGGAGCCCGGCCGGGAGTCCTTCTCCAGGATCCGCAGCAGCATCGGGAGGAGCCCGTGGCCGGCCCCGCCGCCCTGCTGACTGGTGAAGCCGCTGTCCTGGCTGCTGGCGTGCGACTCCGGCGCGGTCTCCAGACTCCCCCTCCGCCGCACGGATGCCTTCTGCGCTCTTCTCCGCCCTTCCTTCCGATGGGATGCTCTCATTGATGTACCTGCATCGAAACGACGCGTACGAGTCAATAGAATGCCTTATTTTTGGCAAGTTTGCCGCTTACTATCAGACCTCTAAAATGTGGATACGTGGACTGTACAATAGTCATGTACGTGTGTAAGTTTAAGAAAACATGATAAAAGACAAATTACTGTACTTATTATTGTACATATTACATTACTGTAGTATGGCAACTCGATCAGTCTGTCTAAAGTGTTCGTCAGCGATCATACAAATAATCTACAGTTTTCTTCTTGATCGAAATAAGCCATATCACGGTTCCGATTGCGCATATGCAAGGCTCCCTTGCCAGAGGCAGCTGGAGGTCAGCTATCTGAATGGAACGACATCCTGTGACGTCAAACCATTACAATACGTACGGGGAACAGCGGACGCTAAACCGGATTATAAGTGAGTGAGTGAGTGATGCACTGTGGTCTACATTCAAAGTCTTACGTTTAGCTAGTCTGTTTCTGGTACCCTGGATATCAGAGTACAACTTAGCCGGCTAAGGGAGTTTACGCCTTCACTGCGTGAGGCGTATCTCCCCGGGCCGGCTAAAGTCGGTTTACGGGGCTATGTTGCTAGCGGCCCGGGAAAGAACCGTAGCCGCGAGCGCTGTTCTCTGGATACCAGGGTAGTTTCTGGGGGCCTTAACCCCTGACCTTGCCCACAATCTCCTGTGGCACGGGAATTGTGGGACGGCTCATCACCACCATCATGTTTTCGTACCTTCTTTTCCGTCGTCCTCGACGTCCAGATCCTCCTCGCTGAACTCGTCGGTGCCGTAGCTCCAGTAGTCGTCATCCTCCTCCTCTTCCTCCCGCCTGGCCGCGGCCTGGTGCCGCAGGTCCCTCAGCAGGCTCAGGAGGGACGAGGCTTCCTCGTCATACAGCAGACGGTGGCTACCCTGTGAACAGCGGAAAGAGACCTTTATTGCAACTATACGTCAGTGGGCAAATGGCAAAAACACGCAGCAACCATGCGGATGAAGGACGTACAGACATTTTAGACTTTATAATGGCATCGCAATGTCGTATATGATACTTCATATGTAAAAGTACTGGGACAGAAATCGTCACAATTGTCCTACAATCTAGATTTTGTTCTAGGATCCCACCGCTGTCACCATGTTTTAGTGATTGAAAGGAGAGCGCATTTGTACTGTATATACGTGTACTAGAAGTACCTTCACGGTAAGTCCAGATAGGTATAAAAATCAATGCACATAAAGATCCAAAGCCAACTAATTGTTGCTAGTGCCTTGCTTCACTACAATAAGTGAAAATAAATCTTAGACCTTTGCTCTTATGGTTGTTGCTAGGGTCACAAAAGTGAGAGGTCAAAGACAACAAGAAACACAAAACACAAAAAGAGCAACAAACGTACTGTTGTGGCGCCCATCAGTAGCAGTTTCTCGCCGTGTCGGCCAGCTTTCATGCGAATGGCTTGTGACTTCGGGTCCACTCCCTGTGGGTAAGACACTAACCGTAAGTCATTTATACTTAACATGCTGACAGGACTTTCCATGAGAGTTTCTTTTGCTATGCGTCTATCTTGTTATACACAAAATAGTCACTACGTCGAAAAAGTTACATATCTAGGTAATAAGATACGCCAAAAAGGAGTTACTCAAGCAACTGGATATGATTCTGGAACCTCACATTTCCAAAATCAAGTTGCTTGAGTAACTGCTTTTTGGTGAAACAGTTACGAGTTAAAACTCCAGAAAAAAGGAAGGAGAAGAAGAAAACAACTCGATCGTAGAAACGGCTCCACCTATGAGGTGTCGCCAAAAATGAGAGACTGGATGTAGAGCATCCTCTACCGTATGTCTCACCTCTGGAACTTGATAGGACAGCTACTGCATGAACTTGTGTTTTCTCTCATTTTGCAGAAGTGTACAGGTATATAATGTATCTGATGTAATTTTAGTGTGATTATTTTTGTAGTCTTTCTGCCATGTCCGTTATCACAGTGACATTGTATTGATGTGTCCTATGACGTTATGATTAGGACCACTGGAAGAATAGTTAACAAAAATGTCAAGCCAATTGTGGATCCAAATAAAGTCAAAATCAAGTCCCGACCTGCATCAGCCCGGTGCTGGCCTCCCGTGTTAGCCAGAAGGCGTTGCCTCGCACAGGCCGCGACGGCTGGTCACAGCTGCCCGGCACCTCTCCTAGCCTGTCCCAGACGTCTCTGCAGCGCGCGCAGTGGAACAGCGGCCGGCAGATGACGCCCGGGACGTAGTCTTTGTTCGTAATCTACAAAATTATATACACTGTAATGCATACATGTATTACAGTTGCCATTATGCAGGGACACTGGTGCAATTAGCCTCTATAGCAGGCTCTCTGGGGCCTTTTTTTCGTCTTTTTGGGGCTTATGATACACTTTAGCTGGCCATTTCTTTTTACAGGGCCGACAGTCAAGGGACCCAATGGAAAAAAAGAAAGAAATGGTGAGCAAAAGTGTATCAGGAGCTAACAAAAATAGACGGAAAAAGGGCACAGAGAGCCTGCTATGTAGGCTATGTGTAACAGCAAAGTTAAAATTTGAAGGAATCAAGCTTACGGATGATGAGGAAGGCCATACATGTATATATATGTTAATGTATATGTGGAACAAACCTCTATTGGGATGCCCATGCTGTGTATATTCATCAAGGTATGCAGTCTTTTTTGTACCGTCTGAGGGTCGTCAGCCTCAGGTGCCTGGTTCTCTAGGCTACCTTCTGACGACACCGTAGACGTGGACTTCACATTCTGAAATAGAAATGTTTTAAGTTCAATTTAAGATACCAGTTCTTTTGAGCGATTTTGGCAGAGTGGTGTTAATTGTTAGGATGTTTTCAGTCACGTGACTTTGACTCCTTTTTGGATAGTTAAACCCCGAAGTTGTCAGGTAAATTTGAATTGACTTCTGACCAAAGCAGCATGTTGACGTCACGTACGTGAAAATGTCATATCGAACAGCAATTGTAATGTATGTAGTTTATGGCAATTTGAAGTGAATCCTTAAGCCCTTATTATTCCATCATATTTCTAAACTGTGGCCTGATCGGGTTGTTTGTGGCTACAAAAAAATTAAAGTGTGTATCAAGAAATATACACAACTAGAGTTCGGCGACCTCATACCTCCATGAAAATTTAGAGCTTTTGTAAATTTCACGCAAATGACTAAGACATTAACATGATTTATGCATGGTGTTGTTCATCATTGACAATCGTACACATGTCGCAATTATAAAATTCCCATTATTAATCATAAAGTGGTTTTGCAATTTTTACTTAAATTATGCAAATAAGTTCCTCATTACCATATTTAGTATCTGCTTATATTCCACCTATCATAATTAACATGTGTTACATTTATCAGAAGTCCAGTTATTGATTGAAAACAATGGAATTATACAATTTCCTCATTAATTATGCAAATTAAGTCCTCATTTGCATAACATGTATATCATTATGAACATCTTTGCCTAAGGTACCCGCATGCCTAATATGATGACAATCCGTTAATCCTTTCTGCAGTTATCCTCTTTGGAATGTCTTGACAAAAATGCCCCTGCAGTTCTTAAATTGAATGTTAGGGGGCTGAAACTTGCTCCACTTTGTCATGACACTGCAAGCTATCTACCACCCAAATTTCAAGACCATATAACGTCCAAGACAAGAGATACACAGAAAAAACTGCTATGATTGAATGTTGTCATCAATTATGCAAATTTGCTCCTATTTTGCATAATTAGTATTTCATCTTGTACAACATTGCCCAAGGTACCTACATACCAAAAATCATGAAAATCCGTTGTTCCCTTCTTGAGTTATCCTCTTCAGAAGTTTTTGACAAAAATGCCCCTGCTATCCCAAAACTAGACGCTAGGGGGCCCAAACTTATGTCACTTCTTCCTGAGCACAAGAGCTATCTAATACTCAAAAATCGTGACCATAGCATGTTCAGAACACCAAGATAGCAAAACCGGAAGTTGCGCTGCAGTACCAAGGGGAGCCGCTAGGGGGCCCAAAATCTAATCATTTCCAGCTTTCATCACACCCTACCAACACACCAAGTATGAAACCAATCCACCCAGCCGTTCTTGAGTTATCTTGTTTACACACAGACACACAGACACACAGACAAACGCGGGGTAAAATATAACCTCCATGAAATTTCATGGAGGTAACTAAGTTCATTTTTGCCACGTCTAGTTTGTTTTGTTGTGTTTTATATCATACGTTTCTTTTCCACACACGGCCTGGCCGGGCACCGGCATGGAAAGGTTACCCAACATAATAAAACGTTACAATGTCTAATTTGTTACGTAATAGACACGCCACTCCACATTGAAAGGAGACTTACCTGGAGACTTTTCCTCCGGGGCTCCGTCGGTGCTTTGGGTGGCGGCAGGCGAATGTCCGTCCCCTCCACCGACAGTTTGTTTTTGTCCGTCCGGTCGCGGATCGCTCTGCCCCGCTGACCGTACGTACCGGTACCGTACACGGCGTGTTGTAGGTACAGGAACGTCAGGAACTAGATACACACAGGTTGTAGGTAATATAAAATGACTCAAAACTTGTAGAAATGGTACCACATGAATTTTACACAAAAACAGTTATATTCAAGTATATGTAAGTATTCCTTGTTTTTCTTTTCCGATAGCATGCATGGTTTTCGCCCTTTCTTTTTCTCTTGCACATCTTCATTCTTTCTCTCATTTCGAGTTTTCCTTTATTAGCAATTTTCCTTCCTTATTTCTTTATTCCTCCATCTTCGTGCCCTTTACTAAGTTCTCTTTTCCGTCCTTTCTTCCTTCTGACACCCCCTTCAATTCTTTCATCATGCTTTAATCTCTTGATTTCCTTGTTACCTTCGCCAAGAAGGTCATATTTTGGTTAGAAAATTTTCGGGTGTCCCAATATGTAGGTCAATCTCATATAACTTGAGCAGCTGTGGATGGAATGTTACGATATTTGGTATTTGAGTTGCAATTGCGTATACCAAGGTTTTGTACGAAAATGGTACTTCTGGCACTTTCTGTCATGAGTGCAGCGGGGTGAGTGTGTGTGTGTGTGTATTTGCGTACAAGATAACTTTTGACGCTGAGGATTGTTTTGCATTATATTTGGTAATTATTTAGGGGTTTGGAAAACGACGGTCAAGTTCGATTATGGGCGTCCTGGCAACAAGTTGCGGTACTGCAGCGGAGCGTCGAAGTTGGCGTTAAAGTTATCCCGAAGTGGCAGGTTAAGGATTTTCGGCTAGTGGATACGTCTTTGGGTAGGGAGTAAGTCGTGTAAGTTTGGGCCCCCTGGCGGCTTGTTATGAACTGCAGTGGGCGATTTTGTTGTTATCTTTGGAAGAGAATAAATCAAGCAGGGGTTGGTGGATTTGCATTATTTTTGGTATGTACATACCGTAGGTAATGATTAAAATCCTGAAATTATTGTATGCAAATCAGGGCTTAATTAACATGATAATTAGAAGAATGTGTAAATGCTCAAATCGACCTCTTTTCTGGACAGTCAGTGCTAAGTGTCTAAGGACATCTGTGCCCCAGACTTGTGTAGTTCATGACATATTTGTGTCAGCAAAACAGTAGATGTTATTTTTGCTGACACATTGTTTATTAGTTTTCATTTTGCAAGTGCCATGTTCTTTGTTTGTGCACTGTGGGAAGGGGTTTCTCCATTTTAATGTGAAGGGGCGTTTTCCCCCTTATTTTGGTGATGCTTTATGTGGCAGGGAAAAGTGGAAGCTTGGTGGTTTGTGGCCTTTTCCTAACCTTCGCCAAGAAGATTTAACTTTTGGTTAAGCCATTATAGTGTTAGGTGAGTCTTTATGTAGGTCAACAGTATAACTGGAGAACTGATTGATGGATCTTCATGGTACTTGGTATTGAGTAGCGGTTGCAGAAACAAAGGTTGAGTTTGAAAATTGTTCGCCCGGTATTTTCCATCGGTACTGCAGCGGGCTCAGTGTGTGTGTGTGCGGAGAACATAACTTGAGAAGCTATAAAACCATCAAGTCATTGATAAAGGCATTCTCCATAACAACACTTGATTGTTTGGCGAAGGTATGTGTTTCGTGGAACTCTAGTTATGTTTACGTTTCCACCTCCATTGTCTCTCTATCTCTTTTCTTCTCATCCTTACCTTGTTCTTCATCCCGCTCGTCTCCCCTTTCGAAGCGGCGTGTCTGGGTTCCTGTATCGTCGGGAGAAATTCTCCGCTGTGCCGCACGTCGATCTTAAGAGATGATTTCTTTTCTACCGTAGGGGGCTTTCCGTGCGTCGCCCTGCTGGTCTGGCCATGGGGGACGCTGGGTAGCACACTGGCACGCTGAAAAGACGATGATTTGTAGGCCTTACTTTTTTTTCAAAAGTCGCTCATTACAAATCGCAAGTTACAAACAAAGCTGAAACCTACAATCTACTGGAACAAACAAAAATCAAAACGACGCAGCCCTGCACGGATGTGTGAGTACCATTCTATAGCACCCACTGAGCCCATTCCACTCAAAGTCCAGGACAACATCACACAACAATCATATCATTTGTCTACTGTTTATAGACAACTTGACCTCGAACGTGTTTTGGACGTGTGGATTTCACGAATTCCTTTGATAGTCACGTGTGTTGGGTTTTTCTAAGGGACGTGCAACATTGGGTCGCAATAGGGGTCGGATAGGGGAGGGGGGCTTGTGGATAATTTAGAATCAAGTAACTCCGCTTGATATACACCTTTCTCACGCGGCGGCCATGATAGATCCAAGAAGAGGTCAATGAGGCAAAAAGACAAAACTTATTTCTAAAATCAGGTCCCATTTAGTTTTCCCCCAAACCACACAAATTTCATTATATAAGATGGAATAATAAATATTACAATAAGTGTTATGCACCGAAAAATGTAGCAATTTAGAGTAGTGTAGACTGACCCCATAGTCCATTAAGAGATGCAAAATAAAAACATAATAATGCAAATTTTTAACGAATTTGCAGCCATTCACTTATTGGTCGATTTCCTAATTGGCAGGCTACCATTGGTCGAACTGCTAATTATGATGGACAGCCTTTTGTTTGCCACATTGAACTCGTTTTAGATCTATCATGGCCGCCGCGTGAGAAAGGTGTATTGCAGTAGTAGAGAGCAATGAATCATATTGAAAATAGTACAATAGAAAAGGGAATTGTGGTCCATGCTACAATCAGTTATGAATACTTAGTACATGAAGGCATGTACAGTTTGGTGATTTCAAATTTCACATTGGTTTTCGTCAGTTACACAGTATTTAATTATGATTGTTTCCACGACAATTTTGTCGACTTAATCACCGTACGTAAATGCAACGTCACTTCCAGACATTGTCATGACATTGAACTTTGAATTCATGATCACCGGAAATGGCCCCCTCACATCCGGGCACTGATATCAAACGATCGGAAATGGCCCGGTGGCATCCTGGGAATGCGCTTATCGAGACGACAGGGGGTAATGATGACGTAATCGATGTTTTACTGCTGTAAACACTCCAGTCTTATCGTGATATCCTGACCTTCAAATCGGCCATATAAATGCCTAAGTGTATCGGGATTAGAGGTACATCTATTTATGAGTGCAATTTCCTATCAATATATGCGGCTGTTCAAAGACATTTTAATTTTATGATAGGACAGGTGATGCAATTCAGTCTTAGCTCAGGTGATGAAATCCTTGTATAACACCAGACTTGATAAAACTCTCAGCTGATAACTTATAAATTCTGCGTGTATCTTAGCTGGTCACGCTGTCAGCGACTGCCATTTGCTTTAATTTGCTTACCGCCAGGATGTCATCGCCCATGTCATCTTCAAAATCGCAAGGAGAGTCAAGTGCATACGGTACTTCGTCCGGATATATAACCTTAGCACATTTGACGGGCCTCATTGACCTTTTCAAAGTCAAAACACTCTCTATCAAAACATGTCTGCAGTATTGAACCATTTGCAGCTACAATTGATTTTATAGACCCCCTTTCGGTAGGACAACATTTTGTACCTATCTTTCCTTTTCAATGTTCGTTCGTCTTCGGAATACATGTATTTAGTTGGTCCTCGTGTCGACATGTCACTGACCTTTTTGGACAACAATCCAGCGGCCAAGAGACATTGTCCCAAACACTTTCTTCTCACTCGACACTTTGTAAACCTTCCCCGGTAAGATTTATTCACGAAAGACTGACAGGGTTTTTAGACACAGCCGGTTCCGTCAATATTTACCGGCGAGAAGTGTCCACACCGCCGTGACAGCGTGTCCAGAGCGATGAAAAAGAGACCAACTTGTAGCGTGACACCACGGAACAATACCGCCATTTTGATCTTTATGATTCTGGAGAGAGACAACATCGTCTCTAAACATATTAGACACAGAATCCCGGTAAGGCGTTAAGTAAACTTGTATTGTGTAAGGTGAACATTTAGTTTGTTTTCTATTTCTGAATTATGGAAATTATTTTAAAGGTATTCAAATGCAAATTACTCACTTAGCAAATACCAGCAGTAGTACTACTAGTACTTTGAAGGGTAGCGGATGGAATAATTTGTAATCATTCGAAAGTTATATATTTTTGGACACCGAACAGTCGCCATACATATTTGATACAAAATTGACGATTTTTCTATTTTTTTCTTTGCGACAACATTTTGTCTTTGTGTAATCTTGCTGTTGTGTGACGACCACTCAATCCGCAATGGCAGACCTATCAGACTAAAGGTAAATAGACTTTACTATTGCCTGATCTAATAATGCGTTATCGCGTCCGATCTGCCTGATAACGAAGACACACATACACATGTACAATACCCTCCCTTCCACGAACGCGCCCGGAAGGCTGGTTGACAACTTTTGAGCCCCAGTGGTCATGGAGGTGCAATCACTTTCGCCGTATGGATTCGTGTTACGTCAAAATTTCGACCAGGATCCAAAGAATAGTGGTCTAAATTTTTTTACGTCATATAGGACAGCTGGGTTTTTAGTACGAGACGTCCGTGTCTGTCCTTGTAATTTATGGTGTCGCAAGCCTGTCGTGCGATCTGTAAGTGTACAACCACGACTGCCTCCCCCCCCCCCCCCCAAAAAAAACCTATCGTGCGACTTGCAATGATTTGGCTCCAGTTGTTTCTGACTTAAGTTTCATTCTAGTGTCCACCAGACATGAGCAAAACAGGGTAAAATAGAAAGCCATAAAAACACGTAAAATCAACCAGAGCCAAACCTCTGCTTGGAGAGTTCGTGCGACAAGTCTGTCAGTGCACGACATATCTACAACTATCCCGAGAATTTTTGCGATTACACTTATGACACTGCAGCACCTTTACCATTCTTTCTGATGTAATACGTGGTTGGCGCCGTATGTTCAATAGAAACGGGGATGTTGTTTTAGCAAAACGTCATTTGTTTCTACAGTTTGATAAACATCAAAGTACGTATAAACAGTACTGTGTAAGCTGTATACTTTATCTTAATGTTTTCGTATTTTATGTCCCGCTCACATTCCCAGTTTAGTTTATCTAGATTGTATAAATTTTAGTGCCAGAAAACAATGAACAATTGTACAAGCAGTTTATTTATGATGTAGAACAATAAGTCAGAAGTCTAGAAAGTATATCAGAAGTACACATTTACCGTAGTATCGTCGAACAACCGCATGCGTGGTACCGGTGGTCGTGCACGTACAAAATTTATTATCGAAAAGTGCTGTGTTAGATCCTTGTCGGTAACTAGTTCTGTCACCACCCGCGTTGCTTGAAAATACAACATCAAAATTCTAGCCAGTAGCTACGACTACGACTTCTGAATGTGTCCGCGCAGTAAAACTAAAACCCCAGGATGACGGGAAGTTGAACGGAAGTATACGGAAAACAAAATACTTAACTATAAACTTCAGCATTATCGTAATATTTCCTCAACACAAATCTTTTGATACTCGCTTTCCACATACTAGTACCCACGATGAATTTTGCGAACGTATCTTTTTGTCCTATACACAGAAGTCAATGTAGCACTCATACACATACAAAGAAGAGAATGTACTTTGAAAGGTTTCTATAGACACTGTTGATAGAGGCACATCCTCACGCTTCAGTGCATCCCCAAACGACAGAGCGTTGCCATGGGGAAGTTTGTACACTTGTCATCTCATCTTTTAAGCCACAGACTAACAAATATATTTTTGTGGTCTAAAAATCCGCAAACAATATTACGTACACGTAAGGCTATGTCACACAAAATCTATGATACAGCTATTCTTTTTTTTAATAAGACTGTACTTGCTGTGCTATGTGTAAAGTAGATGCCGTAGCGTACTTACCCGTTTAGAGTGTTTCGTCCGACGCTGTTTCTGTTGTCCCAAAGCGTCCCCCTCTCCCTCTTTCTCTGGCCCGAAGACCGCCAGCTTCGGTAGGACGATGTTTCCGCTCATTTGAGCCTAGGTTTCTGTCAAGATCATCGTAGAAAGGATGTCGTAGTTATCGCACCGTTAGTTTTTCTACCGGCGTACGTAGTCACTTGCACTACCCCCGCACTCGTGCGTACTGTCCTAACATGTTGTTTCACCGCCACGTGACCAGTCTCCTAGGGTTACCGAGGAGTTCTAGAACGTCATGATCACACCCCGCTTTTCCGGACGTTCCACAACGAAAACACTAAGACACAAATCATGTGGAACACCTCAAATCTTTCCTCGTAGTAGAGTGGAAATAGAGTTTCAAGCCACAACTCGATTCGGCCTCACAGCGTCGGCAAGTTAAAATGTTTATCAAATAGTGAATTTGTAATATGAAACGACCCACTGAGGCGGCCGTCAAAGTGCGTAAATACGGCAAAGTGGCGATGACACCTAATGTAGGCTAGGTAAAGAGAGGCAGAGTTTGATATAAAGCGAGGCCAAATGACTTCACGATTACTTATTCACCGTGACGGAATTAATTAACTACAGATCAACGTTTCCCCAGCAAGCGACTGTAAGGTTATTGACCCACATGACGTGAACTTACATTTTAAGCGTCGTGGCGGCACAGATTCTTGTTTCTTTCGGATGCTGGTAGTATGGCAAAGACTCTCCCTTATTCTCTCTCCCTCTCTGACCGGACTTAGTGCGAATAACAACTTTACGTTTGCTGGTAACATACTAGTACGTAGTTTTTCAAGCGCTAGGCACGCTTGGTAGCTAAAAATGGCAACGTTTATAAAACTAAGAATGCGCCAGTAAACAAGTAAGAGTTGAATCCACAGCATTATTTAAGAAGTCAAAACGCCTTCTCTTTGTACTTGAAAGTAGTCACCGATAGAAATATGTCACGTTCAGCACGTTTGCCACGTCCCCAAAATAGCAGGTACCAAGTTAGAACTTCTTTTTTTCTCAGAGTAGGGCACGTTTCTACACAACTGTTACTCCCTCAAAAATAGCATGACTGTAACACTTGACCAACGTTCTAGTTCATTTCCGTTGGCAAAGTCATAAAAATGATGCCCTAAATCATCGTCTTTTCTCTCCATGTCTTATATATATATATATATACATCCTAAACTACATAAATGTCAAGTTCGGAAGTACACGACGCTCCCCACTCCCCCGAATACCTACTCGCCAAGCAGAGGTTAGGGTTTGGCTTATTTTTGACCTGTCGGACAGAAACAAAACCTGGCAAAATAGAAAGCCAAATAAAAACACTTCAGAAAGACCTCTGCCTGGAGCGAAAAGAAATACAGTTGCAACGAATGCTTCAATTAACAATGTAACGGTACATACTGGCTATAATCATGCCAGCATCTCAGTATATAATCGTATTAATGTTGAAAGATCATGTTTAGTTTTGTCTAATTTCAGTTTTTGATGTTAAGATTAATTGTAACGTTGTGTATGATCACTGACTTATATTATTTTCACTTGGTTTATTATTGTTCGATGTATAATCTTCGTGACCATTTAATTGTATCATGATTTGTATATTTTGACGGGGGGAGAGTTTGTATAAGCCACATGGCTTTTTTCTCCCCCCAACGTTCTGTTGTATTCTATAATTTTCTGTATGTATCATTTTTTAAAGTGCAAAATAAAATCAATCAATCAATCAAAGATGAATCCAACATAACGATGTTTTTCAAATACACGTTCATGCAAGTAAAAACAAGTCCAAACCCATTGATACTTATTTCACAACTTTGTTTGAACTACGTACGTGCACTGCTTACAAACAAATTCTACACTACGACATCCACACAAAGAGAACCGTGTTGAAAATGTGGCCACCAGTTCACTCGACATAGTACATGAATACCATGTCAATATTGGTCTGACTCTCAAAATGAAGAGACCTCACAGTGCGTATCAGAAAAAAAAAAGTTGTTTTGCATGGTTCGATGCCTCTCGATAAATCTTCAGCTGATTTCATTTACGTTGAAAGCAACTGTTGTAAATTTTGAAGGCGCAGCATTTGCCTTAAGGAAGGTGACGTAGTCGGTGTGTTTGCTGTACGCTTGGTTCAACATCGGTTGTCAGGGACACGTCGCCTGGGAGCAGCGCTGTGACTTTTTTTTAAATTGCGGCAAGAGTAGGGGTTTAAATGGACAAGTACAAACCCTCAAAGAGAAGGATATTGAAGAGATTGCCACACATGTAGGCTAAGAGGCCATCGTGAGGAGGGGAGGGAGTTTTGGAAAGAGTTCTGAGAAGAAACGTTTTCATATCTTGGAACGTAGAGCGCCAGAGAAAGAAATCACAAGCTGGTTAACCGCCAGAAAAAAAGACACTAGCAGCTTAGTATCGACTAGTGACACCCCACTCCCCAGATGCTCTCGTGAATAAACCATTTATACTTGCGTAAGTTATCGGTTCTCTTTCAGAACCGGACCTACATATGTAAAGAACTCTATAGCAAATCACAATGAAAGACTTCTAGGACTCTTTGTCTTCTTTGACCAAAGAAAATCTCCCTTTTACTATATGCGCCATACTATTTTTGTTTGATCTGATTTAAAGGTTTGTATAAATAAATACATACTGCTAGCGCTTCCCAACTAGCTGAAGGCTACTACAAAGTGATAGCTCTGGCCTCTGACAACTAAACAATATACAAAATAAGTGGTTACAATGCACATCATAAAGGCATTTACAAACTAGAAAGGCCGACATTTGCTTAAGAGCAAATACAGCATATTTCAGCCATACCCCTTCCCACGCAACATTGGACTGTTCCAAATCACCCCTGCGCAAAAATGGAACATCCTCTTAACAGTACATTATCCCCCAAAGTGGACTGGTATTGTGAATTGATTCCAGGTAAAGACATGTACAGAGCTTGCTTCTATTTTTCAGAAAATGACAATAATCACACCTTCCATTCAGAAAATTTTCATCATGACTGAAAATTGTTGAATGACTTCATGTAATGTCATTAACAATTTTCAGTACGATAACTAGGTGTAAGTTTAAAAAAGTATAAGCTCCTTGTGATGTGGGTACATTTATTATTGCAGTGAACTTTTTTTATTCAAGTAGGGCATACGATTTAATAATTATCAAGCAGGTGCAGGTACTGTAGGAGCGTTTGTTTTCTTCAAGCTGTAAAACTGTTAAACTGTTTTACTTTGTATGCAATCAGCCATCGAGCCTATTCTTATTTTTGTTTAACAACTCAGTCCTGCCAGACCCGGAAAATACGATTGAACCTTGTTCGAGGATTTATTTTCGTCTGTCTCGTCAGTCTGTTCATACCCTGGCGCTGAGAGTGTTTTATTGGGCTGAAACTCTGGCAGTTTAAAGTTACTTACAATTTAAATGTTCAAAGTTTATGTCAAACAACAACAGCACTAGGAACACATACATTTGCTCTGGAGAAAATACAGCAGTTTTCGCAAGTTCCAGTCCAGTGATAGAAATGTGGCCACTATAGACAGGTGGTCACTATAGAGAAAAATGCTGATCTATTGACTAGGAGCCATACGTTACACATGATTTCAGTACACTGATCATTAATCATATAAACATTGCACAGGTAAGCCAATTGTTTAGATGTACAATTAAGTTCAAATAATTCTGAAGAGAAATATTGATGAGAAAATAATCATTCTCGCCACTGTCTAACTTATAATTACGTATCAAAACTAAACGCAGATTTTCTAACTAACGCACCTTTCGCCGACTTCATCAAAGGACCGCCGGCTATCAATCAAGCACGGCTGTTGAGTTTCAAACAGTCATGTGCTATGTGCCAGTTGACAGCGAACTTCATGCTACGTGATGTTTTACATTGCTTGGACCTTCTTTCCTACAGCGGTGCTTCTACAAAATATTTAGACTGTAACACTGAGTCCCACATGTTTTATAGAATAGAATTTGACGCAGAACAGCGTTTTTGCTGGGTATTTTTCTTGAAACATGTCCGTGGGAATATCAGCGAGGCGGCGACGTAGGGATATCAGACCGTCAACAAAAGTCGCACGGCGGCTAACGGCGTAGCGAAGATACTAGCGCTATAAATAAGCGCTTCAACTAAGGATGGCAACCCGTACAATATTTTTGTATACTGTTGAGCTAAGTAAAGTTTGTTGTTTATGAGGTTTTAGTTGTCTTTGAAGCTTTGACCCGAAATATTTTAAAGTCAAACTGCTGAAGAGAAGTAAGTGACTGCTACGATTATCGTAGATATGGCCCTAAAAAAACTGATAAAAGAAGCCTTCTCAATAGTCTAAAATGCAAGAGCTTCCGGGGGGGGGGGGCGTGTACACTATTTGATATGCACTAGATTTCCGGCGGTTTCTAGCGAGGACCAATCAGATGACTGCTAGCAGGTCACTGACCGCCGTCGACAATTAGCCAATGGCAGCCTAGTTACGGGCTAATTGCACCTCTTGTAGCCATCTAGTTTCATGTAAATGTCCAAAACTCAACCCAAGCGCATTTGAGTTGCTGTTTTGAGTTCTTCCGTACGTCTAGATCGATCAGCTTGAACATATCTAACTTTGAAAGTTGGATGATCAAAAAGCGGAGGTAGTGGACTGTAGAGATGAAGTTTTACACTTTCAATGGTGCTCCGCTTCAAATTACTCAACTCGGGAATAGGAGGGAACTTTTACAGTCTTATTAAATGCATGTATGAAAAACCCAGCACATGCGTCAAAACGTCATCTGGCCTAACACCTCCATTTGTTACCAATAAGGGTGTCAGACAGGGGTGCAACCTAAGCCCTACCCTTTTTAATCTTTTTATAAACGACCTTGTTCACGAGTTAGATAATACCGAATGTTCTCCACCCGCACTCAATAATTTATTAGTGTCAAGTTTACTATATGCAGACGACGTAGTTTTATTCTCTGAGACCGAAAAAGGACTGCAAAGCGCTTTAGATAAACTAAACATATTCTGCACTAAATGGAAGCTCGAAGTGAATCTAAAGAAAACAAAAATTATCATATTCAACAAATCTGGCCGATTATTTTCAAAACAAAACTTTTTATTCGGACAAGAGAGAGTAGACATCGTATCTTCATATTGCTACCTAGGTATCACCATAACATCATCAGGTACCTTTTCATTAGCCAAAAAACAATTGTCAAACAAAGCGCGCAAAGCCATGCACAGCTTCAAATGTCTAACCCGTTCATCAGTCTCACCCGATAGCCTACTAAGAATATTCGATTCCTGTGTTAAACCCATTCTGTTATATGGCTGTGAAATTTGGGGTACCGAGAAATTAAATGATACATCTCCGATCGAAATTACACACAACCAATTCTGCAAGAACATTCTTGGAGTCTCTAGAAATAGTAGTAATTTAGCATGTAGGTCCGAATTAGGTAGATTTCCACTAGACATAGATATTTCCGTTCGACTTGTAAAATATTGGTTGTGTTTAACACAAATGGATTATACTAAGCATCCATTACAAGTAAATGCACTCTTGGAACAGCATAACTCCGTCGTAAACGGCCGGAGAAGATCATTGTTGCAGCGTGTTAAAGAAATACTTGATTATAGTGGATATTCTTATCTCTGGTACTCTGATAACTCACTCTATGACCCTGTATATGTATGTAATATGATAAGGAATAGAATTACCAATATGTATATCCAGACGTCTCTACATAATATAAGTATAGATACCGGTAAGCTGAGATTCTACAAAACTTGTAAATCTGTATACGCTAGAGAGAAGTACTTAGAACTAGTTGATTTCGAGGTGCGCTCCGCAATAAGCAAAGTCAGAATTAGCGCTCATCCTCTAGAAGTGGAAAGAGGGAGATACAAGAGATTACCAGTGTGTGAAAGGATTTGTAAATATTGTACATCAAAAGCAGTGGGAGACGAAACACATTTCATTTCCAAATGTTCATTCAACGAAACCGAAAGAATCACCTTGTTTAGAGAAGTCACAAAGACTTATCCCAACTTCCCCACATTGACAGACAAACAGAAGGCCACTTTTCTCTTGAAATCGCAGAACCCACAAATTTTAGAAAATGTGGGGCTTTTCGTCTCCCTCTGCTTCCAAAAAAGAAGTCAAACCCAACCTGCTTAGAAATAGCCAACACTAGTATTAGATTAGAACATTGTTTATGACTGTCCATTGTCACTATGTGTATACTATGTACTTGCAATTAGCCCTCGGGCACGAACTTGCAAATAAACTTCTTATATAAATGGAGCGGTCGCTATACGTGACGGAACGGATCCCGACGAAGGTGAGATCTGTCGAGTTGACCCAACATTTCCCAACAAGAGCAAGCTCTCCAGGACGGACCGCGTACAAAAATGGAGGGAAATCAAATCTAAACTGGTCCTGGGTGAGGATTTTGTGGCGCATTGTGACGCCCCAAATCACAGACTACCGGCGAGAGAAGACATCGAACGCATTTTCCAGGACAGTCACCTAACAGCGCATCCCGAGTAATTGTTACTGTCCAAACATAAACTATAAACGTTACATGTAATTTTTGGGCAGTCCCAAAATAGTGTCGTGTGCTAAATAGTGTCCCGGAGACCTTGGCACTCAGTTGAGAACAGTGACGTGTCTTGCACACTACGCAAAGTTACAAAGCGATATGTTTCGCAGCATATGCTTCGTTATGTCAAGGAGGTTCTATTCACGAAAACAAGATCCATTTTGTTACATGTAATACAGCCAGCGTAAATCACACACTATATAATCGGTCATTCTGCTTCTTTTGGTTTATTTCATTTGTTAATCTTCTTATAATTATGCAAACGGAGCTGACAACATACATGTAACTTTGACAAAGACGTGCACATTGTTGAAAGGTTGCTTCTATGTGATGCAAAACCACTTCCAGAATTTGAATACGTCCGTCACCTAACTGTGTAAACACGATAATGTATTCATGGTAAAACAATATGGCAATGTCAACAAAGCTACTTTAGTGGGAATACAACTTATAGTGCTTATGTTTCTTTTAGTAACTGAATGGGGATGGCTAGGCGACTTCTGAATTGAGCAACCAAAATCCACCTCGGATTTTAAGTTCTATAACGTTTAGTTAACAACTTCTGACAAAACATCCAACATTGTTTCAGATATCGTCGGTGTATCAAACAAATGTCAAGAAGCTCGGGATCACAAGAGAGTGCTTCAAACAGCACCTGGACACTTGTTCTTGCAATGTCGGCGTTACGGCAGAAGAGGCAGGAAATGACTTGGGTTAGCCCTAAGAATGGACACAAATAAATGATCAATGTTATTTTATTGAATTTAGTTGAATTAAAAGTAGGTAGACCCTTCTCTTCCGCCATAAGTCACTTTTGTGATGAGTCGGCTGTATGGCCTCGTTAAAAAGAGGTCACCGATAAGTTAGTATTAGCACTTGTATTGCTATAATCAAATGTACTGTATCCATATTTCCTAAGAAGTTGTATACTTACCTATGTTGAGCCAGTAGATGTACTAAATAGTACACGATCATAATATTGCATGCTATCATGCATGCATTTTGCAATGATGTGTGTCAAGTTTTGGGCTAATGTAACATGTGTCACATTATACATTGTTGTTATTTCTGTAAAATATATAGTAAAAACAGCACGTAGTTCTACAACTCACAATTTGGATCTTGTAATAAGGTAAAAAGACGGCTGTAGTAAGTTGCCAAATATAACGTTACGTTATGTACTCAAGTCGTGTTGTCTGTTGATTCTTCAGTCCATACTTCTATTCTATATATTACCAGTATTTAAAGGGACCAGCTCACAAAAATACATGCTGCAAACTAAAGGAAGCCCTAGAAAGATTTCCTTTGTAATGTATTGACGGTATTTAACAGCTAGTAATCGACGGACAATAGGTGTGAAACATTCCTCCCTGACCCTCGCGTGCCACCGGTCTGGCGTTAATTGGTTACTCTGCATTTGAAAGAACCGGCTTCATGGGCGTTGACCTCGCTAGAAATCTACTGCATAACATTTAGAGCTAGGCCCCGGGGGTTCGCCCACCTGGGTCCCCCCCACAGTGGCCCTGCCCCTGGACCCCGCCAGGGACATTCGGCGGCCCCCGGACCCCTGTCCGACGCTTTGAAAAAATCCTGGCGAGAAGTCTGTACGGCCTGAGTCTTCAAGTTAACGTATTGTGTGGTCCCGCTTATGAATATTAATTAGCCTTCGCTTTCCTCTTCGCTGATTGGCTGAACCATTAATTGAATTAACTCTTCCTGCCGGCTAGACGCAGGTGCAGATGTCGGCTCTGTGGGGTGAACGTCCGAAAGGTCATGGCATGGAGAACGAAAGAAAACCAATTTCCCCTAAAAAAAGTGCTGTAATTAAGCCTTTTACAGTACTTTATGCCAAAAATTTTACTTGGATCATTTTACCAACTATCTTATGCCTATCTATACCAAATGTTACTCATACCAGGGTACAGGGGTGCAAAATATACCGTTATAAGACCGTCAACAACAGTCGCACGGAGCTAACAGCGCAGCGAAAATACCATCGCTAGCGTTTCAACTTCGATAACAAGTTATAAGTACTGTTGAACTCAGTAACGTTAAAGTTTGTTTTTAGTTGCCTTTGACGGTTTGACCTGAAATAGTGTTACGCTAAACTCCTGAAGAGATGTTAAGTGACTGCTGCGATTATCATAGATATGCCCCTAAGAACTGATACAATATAAAGCCTTCTGAATAGTCTAAAATGCGAGAGCCTTAGGCGGGCTTCGCTCCCCCTGGCGGGAACACTGCTATATACGGGATCATGAGGCCCCGCTTATGAATATTAATTAGCCTTTGGCCTCCTCTTCGCTGATTGGCTAGGTCTTTGATTCAATTAACTCTCCGGCTGACGCGCACAGGTGTGGCTCTGTGCGGGGTCACGGAAGGTCACGTCAGGAGGCCAAAAGAAAACAAATTTCCCCTCAGAAAAGTGCCAAAATTAATCATTTTAAAGTTGTTTATGTCAAAAATTTTACTTGAATCTTGTTACCAAGTATCTAAATGCCTATCTATACCACATTTCAGGTCATTTAATTGTAATACCAGGGTACAGGAGCCAAAAGTGTCCTTTTTTGGTCAAAAATTGGCCAAAAATCGCAAAAAAAGCATTTTGTTGCACTGTACACCAAAAGTGTTATTAAATTTATATGAAGGGATTATCAAGGCACATCTGTGTCAAATTTCAGCTCATTCGGTTGCAATACCAAGGTACAGGAGCCAAAAGTGTCCTTTTTTGGTAAAAAATTGGTAAAAAAATCACAAAAATAAGCATTTTGTTGTACTGTACACCAAAAGTGTTATTGAATTTATATGGGGGCATTATCAAGGCACATCTCTGTCAAATTTCAGCTCATTTGGTTGTAATACCAGGGTACATGTACAGGGGCCAAAAGTGTCCTTTTTTGGTCAAAAATTGGTAAAAAAATCGCAAAAATAAGCATTTTGTTGTACTGTACACCAAAAGTGTTATCGAATTTATATGGGGGCATTATCAAGGCACATCTCTGTCAAATTTCAGCTCATTTGGTTGTAATACCAGGGTACAGGGGCCAAAATATACAGTTTTGGTCTAAAATTGACCAAAAAATCTCCATAAAATCATTTTAGAGGCAGATATGAAAAAACTGAGAAAAAAGCATCAAGGTATTGGCCCATTCTACCCCTGTGCCAAATTTCAGGTCATTCGGTCCAGGAACGGCGGAGATGAATCACTTTGAAGATTTGACAGGAGAAAGAAAGAAAGAAAGAAAGAAAGAAACATTACGAATACAATATATTTCACCATACTATGTATGGCTGAAATATAATAACAAGACTACAAATAACTATGCAAAGTTTTGGGTAGGTTATACAAACAGTAATAGTTGTGAGTTATATTGAGTTATATTTCATGTGGAGACGGCCTGGGTACTAACCTAAGCCTAAAGCAACAATGCAAAGTTTCTGGCAATAAAAACTATCTGGCATGATCACTATGCACGCTGTTTACAATTTTGAGACAGGTCGTTCAGTACTACAGTGTTCTTTTTAAGCCTTTACAGGGCATTCGTCAGACTCAATATACAGAAAAATACCTGGGTACCAGTATAAAAATATCAAAACTATTTCTATAGCCTGATCCCTTTGAAAACCTTAGCCTAAGTTCACATGTACCCACATGAACGCAAGGCTGTAGGGCACATCAAAGTGGGATGGGAACTGAAGACAATTGTTGTATCATGATCACTTACATTACACTGGTGACCAAAAGTATCGCTGAAACTAAACTAATTAACCGCAACAAAATCCCGCAGACCAAAAATCCCCCTCGTCCCACATCCGCGCAGTATAATAGCTCCTCACGTTCGCTGTGTTTACAAGAAGGTCGGATGTGGAAACTGAGAGGCCCGAGTGTTAAGGTGAAACGTGAGAGAGCGAGTGTACATGTAAACTGTTGTGTAGTGTGCCGCCCTTTTTAGGGCGTACTCAACCGCTAACAACGGCGCGGCTTTACCTACACACATGACACAGGGCATGCTGTCGGTAGAATGGACTATTTAAGTGGGGCATTCGTGAGACAGTAAGTAACGTAAGGGGATACGTCTAACGTTTGATAACAACACAGGTCGTTCCCCACTCCGCAATGCACGCTCCCTTCTATCCACCTGCTGTATAGCCTGCAGTACATGAAATAATCGGCAGGGGCGCTAGTGTACAGTCACATCTCTGCAGTTTTGTAAAGGTTTCAATGGTTTCAAGGGTTTAAATATGTTAATTTAACGTTATTAAGTACTTATGAACCAACAGTTGTAACTAAGACCAAATAAACTGATTATGAAAACTTGAACACCATGATAGAAAAAAGTAGGAAAATTGATCGTTTGGTAGTCTACCCTAGCTAGGGTAAACGCATAGCAGCTAGTCCCTCGCTACCGCCACAAGTTTGAACGGCACGGGAGAATGCGTGGCTCCGAACACCCCTTCTTCAGACGGTACTGGTGCGCCCTCTGGCAGTTTGAAGCTAAAGCGCTGCAGCAGGGAGGTGAAGAACAGGAAGAGCTCCATCCTGGCCAGCTGCTCTCCAAGGCAAACGCGACGACCTGAAATGATAAAGAACCGCTTCAGCGAAGCGAACGACATTAACCCATACTTTGCATAAACGGTAAACTATCTTTATGCGTATCACACCAGTTTTACACAGATGATAAAGGCGGCGTAAGACTGGACTTTAAGAGTTGATTCATCCACGCTGGGATGGCCCCAAACTCTTTCCAACGAAGGTGGTGAGATCTGAAACCTACGCGAGATGTGGGTCTTCTCAAACAGCCCTATTTACGTCCCTCACTTTTACCTGAGCTGTGGGAGGAAATAGGTGAAAAGTGGCTTTCCAAAGGGCACAACAATTTGGAACTGCTATGCTAGGAATCCCAACCGATGAGCTTATACTTAAGATTCTAAGTTAATGATCCTAACGAGAAGACAGACCACTTGATGCTTATGACATGATCATGATAGCTGTATGGCTAAAATATAAATGGAGGCTTCTTTCAGGTCTGTACAGGCTGACTATATGATGATGCTCTCTACTTCATATCGTTTACACGAATGACTCACCGATCGAGAACGGAATGACTTCGTCTCTCTTCACGAACTTCCCGGCGTCGTCAAGGAAACGGGCGGGGTCGAAGCGGTGCGGGTCCGGCCAGAGCTGGGGGTCGTGGTGCACCGCCCACAGGTTAGCCTGTACAACGGTGCCCTGGAATCACAGGCAATGTATTATTGAACTGGTGGAATAATGACAAGGATGAAAAAGGTACCTGTGGTAGACTGTGTAACACAAAGCTCTGCTCTCCTCAGAGGCTGTAACTGGCCCCTCTCCGCAAAGGATCGGCTGGATGTTGGGCGAGTCGCTATAAGCGCGATTTAATCGTGCTAGTACCAGTGGGTGCCAATGTGAAAGCCCTAACTACAGGCGGCCAGCAAAGAGTAAAATTTAACACGTACAGAGCCTACTAGACATAATTTGTAGTCAATTAAACTGTCTAGAGAGAGATAGAGAGATACTGAGAGACTGAGAGGGGAGAGAGAAAGAAAGAGAAAGAGTGAGAGGGGGGGGAGAGGGTGACAAGCATTCAGCACCAAGGACAGACCTGTCCCGCTGAGTGCCGACAGTGCGACACTACCAATGAGCGCACTATAAAGACGCCCGTCATGACCGAACCTCGCACTCATTGGCTAAACTGCAAAAGGGTTACATTTTCTATGATGATTCTTGATGAGTGGGAATAGGGAAGCTGAAACTTGGTCATGTTTGGGATAGCTTCGGTCTAGGGCAACGTGATAACTTTTCCTCAAACATGTAGCAAGAGGGGGATTGGCTAACCAATCGGGAAGGCCGGACGGCAGGCCAGTATGCTTGCCTGACATGAGAGGATGCTAACTTATCAGCGGCTAAGAAGTACCTTAGGAATGTGGTAGCCCCGGAATGTGACGTCGTTGCTTGCGGCGTGCGGCACGGAGAGGGGAGCGATGCTTGCCAGCCGGCTCACCTCGGTAAGGGTCGCCTCCGTGTACGGCATCTATAACAACAGTCACATTTCACGTACTAATCAGAATATGATATAGCAAGTGCTTTGTCTGCTCTACAAGCAAGTTAACTGAGAAGGATAAGTAAAGAGGTGGGGGACGGTACAGGGACGTGTACAGCAAACTTACACACACGTTTTACGTAATCAGACTACCAAGTCCATTGTCTGCCCTGCATACGCAAGTTGCTGTTTGAATAGAAGGATAAGGGAAGATATGGTTTTTCATAACACATAGCTGATCGCAGTGGCAGATCTATATTGACTTCGCAAGAAAAAAAGTTTCAATTTTTTTCAGGCAAATTACAAGAGGAATCGGATGAAAACAATACACTCGTCATGTCAATGTGGTAGGTTTATTTAATCTTTTCACCACGCTAATTCCAACAAATAAAAACAAAAAAAGGACAAACTTGAGTGCGATGCGCCATTGAAGGGTCCTGGCTCTGCCCGATGACGCTGTCTATCTCCTGCTGCACTTTCTCCTGCATGTCCGGATGGAGAATCATGTAGAGCAGGGCCCAGCGGAGTGTGGTGGACGTGGTCTCCGTACCGGCCAGGAATAGGTCCATCACAACCTGAAGAAACATTGGGTAGGAAACAAACAATATTGACAGGAGGCCAATAATTTGTAATTTGTCAAAGGTGTGGACCCATCAGACATAAACAAACATGTCTGGAAAAAGTCCATCACAGCCTGGAGAAACATTCAGGGTAGGAACCACAAAACAGTGAAAGAATTTAGATAGCAGAGAGCAGGTGGATTTAAATAAAAATATATAAAGGGGTTTGGTGCGACCAGATCATTGCGCAGCAAAATGCAAATGTGAGTAATATGTAAATGGTTAGGTGGAAACTTTTACGACATTATACAGCACATTTGAACATCATGGTCTAGACTAGAACTTTCTTGCCTTTGTCATGTCCCCGTTCAAGATGTAAGGTATTTCGCTGCTTATACGCAGTTGGAACCATGAATCTCCTTACTACAAACTACTTAAAACGCAATTTTCTCTAGTGCCCGGAGAAATAACCTTGTGAGTGTGATATAGTTATCTAATACAGCAGACTAAAACTCTTAGTGGTTGCAGAAACATTACACTATTGATTAAAAGTATGGCGGCCTTGAAAGGGCGTCTTTTGTAGAATCTTTATAAATAAACAAATACGTAGTGTCTGGACCCCAACTTTACGTGTGGTTAGGCAAATGTTATGCCTAAGGTATAATATAAGATTGCAAAGACCACTGTTTTTCTTACCAAAATGTTCTGCTGTTCCGTAAATGTCGTGTTCTCGTCTTCTTGTCTCCGTCGTTTCTCCAGGAGAAAGGCGTCGATGAGGTCCCGGATGTCGTTCGGGTCAAAGGTCGCCTCGTGTTCTTGGATCTGCTCCAGGATGTGAGTGCCGATGTACGCCTCGACTTCACGTAACTTTGAAAAAATAACAAAAGAAAGGTATAAGAACCATCCAGCAAATATAAAAATCAAAATCAAAGATATAAATAGTCATGAAAAGAAACGTATGAGAAGATACAATCAAGAAAGGTGTGCAATATTCATATGAACTGAACAGAAGAGTATGAAATAATCCTATGAACAGAAAAGTATGAAATAATCATATGCAACTGAAACATTTGAAATACTCATACAAAAATGTCATATGAACAAGAACGTATGAAATAATCATACCCACATACAGGTGTGAAATATTCATATGAACAGAAATATATATAAATGATAAATACACGTACCTTTAAGAAATTTCGATTTACTGCAGGAATGTAGCGAAGAATGGGGATTAATGACGGTAGCAAAGCGCTACCACTTCTCGGGATCGAGAAAAAGTGGTCGATAGCTTCTATCAGTCGTATGAATTTCGGGTCGTCGTACTCGTAGCGAGAGCCAAACACGATTGAGCAGATCACGTTTGAAACGGTAACTTGCATCATGTTTGAGATGCAAAAGCCTTGGTTTTCTTTCTTCAATATTTCGTCACTGAGAGCCCTCGTTTCTTCAAGAATTTTCCCTTCCAAACTCCGCTTTCCGACGCCGAAATCTCGCAGACTCATCAAGGTGAACTTACGGTGCTCCTTCCATGTGGTGCCGTACGGTTCTTGCACGACGCCTGAAATGTTCCATATAACGTTAGTGGTGATTAACAGCATGTATACATTCGATATCATTAGGGCATAGAAAATCAGAACAAGAGTTGAGAATTTTAGCTCCACGTTTACAGTGCTGTGTTTTGCAATTGGTTTTACAAAACATTATGGGTAAAGTGTTAGAGTGACCGAGCGTTACAGACGTTTAGGGCCAGTCACAAATTTGACTCGCATTGGAAAAAAAGTGCCTTACGGTTTTAAGATTTGAACTTGAAAAGATTCAACTTCTTTAATATTCATCAATCAATACTGAACGAAATGGGGGAGATGATTTGGACCGATTAAGGGTAGGAGAAAGGGTTAACATCTGTAATCTAACATCTGTAAAGACTTATAGTATCGGCTATGAGTCTAACTCACAAAAACTAAGATATTTCTCGAAGGTTTCTTGCTGTCTACATATGCTGTATATATGCGACTATGGTGCAAACCGACGGTACGTGTGACAAGACTGGTACGAGATGTACTAAATCTTACCTTTAGTCTTGTAAGTTGCCAAGGTTGGGTTCAAGGGTCTGGGTCTGCTGGAGAAATGTTCAGCGTTCTTGACGAAGGCCTCCCGGATCACATCGTAACTGCCGAGCGAGACCACCCGAACCGGCCCGCGGTAGTAGCCGATGATGTCTCCGTACTTCGGGATCCACTCGGTGACGGCTAACTGGCCTGCCTGTGGGGAGAGAAGAAGCCTTTAGTAAGACTGCAGTTCACAAAGACACGCACACACACACACACGTACACACACGTGCACACACACGGCAAACACACACACACACACGTACACACACCCTGACCCAAACCCTAGGAGAGTAGTCTACCATATAAATAGGGGTGTCGGGACGTATAAGTGTCGGTCATGGCCAGGGGCATCATGTGACACATAGGGGTGTTATCCTTTTGTGTGTGTGTGTGTGTGTGTGTGTGTGTATGTACATGTGTATTATACTAAGTTAAACATGAATTTATCGTACTAACAAAAATGATACAAACATAACATGATCACTGTCAATCTGCAATACATCATAGTGTATTTGGTCCCCAGACTGCAGTATTAGCAAACTTCAACTCAGTGGTTACACAAATGAAAACACAACAACATCGCCAGACCTTTGACACGCCAAACAGCGGCCAGCCCCGTGGACCTGGGGGGAAGTTTGGGGGTCGCCGCATGATCCAGGCGACCAGGAGACAGCAGCCCGCTGCCACCAAAACCCCTAACAGACCCCACGAGGTCCATAAGTCGCAGAGCCCGTCGATTACCATCTGAAGCCGGCTGTTGGTTTCCCGAAGGTACGAAATGGACTGAGTCTGGAAAACTGACAGACGGAGGGTACGTGTACAGAAGTAAACCACGCCCACGGAAACAATATGGCGTCTGCTGTGACCTCGACCTGCCGATTTAATTTGTTTTGTCTGACAGGACAACAACCTCTAACCTTTAATCGGAAGGGCCCATTCGCTTTTGAAACTGCATATTTGTGCATGCGCAGTCTCAAATGATCTAAAGAGCTTCAATCTAAACGTGCCTAAACTATTTGAACTATTTTTGGGGTGATTGTTTTATGCATTGTTCAGTTAAAGGTAGTGTTGAATTGTAATGTTTTTGGAGCGTTTGTATGTAACTTTTTGTAATGTGAACAGTGTTTGTAGTTATGCAGGACAACTCAGATGCATATGGAATATTATACAACTTTGTATGCGGTTAGGACTTGACCTATGAAAGAAATTGTTAGTTTTAGCTCCCCCAGCGGTCATTCTTGGTACCGCAGTAGTGATTCCAGCCGTTGAATGAAAGTAACTTTTAAGGATGTCATCCTGTGACAACTGCAAAAATAATAAGATAGGGCGAAGAAAAAACAAAATGGATGGGTAAAAAACACTAATATGGCTAAATGTTCAAAACAGACACTATAAACCTTGTAACATGAATGAAGTGACGAAACGTGACATCACAGTAAACAAAACATTTATCATTTATTCAAGAAGTGCACAACAGCAGGTAGATTGAAACTATTGTCGTAGACTGGTATCACTTGCCGAGTTGGAAACTACACTCATTGGTGCAACTTTTTCAATTGTGAAACGAGATTAACTTCTTCAACTACAGTCACGGCTACCTCCCTAGTATATCGTCAGAAGAAAATAAAGAAATCCTTGTTTTTTTTTTGTAATGAAATCAGGCGAAAATTAATAAGTACCCTGATGTAATCCATAAAATGTAGTTGCTGGGAGTTTCCCAAGGACACAACATCGTCACCAGCCAAATGACCCTAAAAATGCCAATCGTGACCACACAGCCGGTGCATACTGACGACTTCACACAACGTCCCTACAGCACAATGGACAAGATTCGCTGGCTTCCGGCTTCATACAAAATGCCATTCTAAATAAAAAGATGAAGGTTAGACACCCAGATAATTAGATACACAAATAAAAAGTTACACAAACAACTGAATAAATTTTGTACACGGGTGGATATCCAGATAGCATCCGCTGTCATGCTACCTGACGAACACTCACGAGTAACACCTAAGGCCATGTTGATTTGATTATATGGATGACATCCTCTGGGAACTCCAAAATTGATGCGAGCGAGCGAATAAAAAAAAAGTTTGGCAAAAAAAAAAAAGTTGCCTCCAGTGTGAAATCAAAGTGGCCAGGAAGGTTGAACATAGGACTAAACACACATAGCATGGTATACCAACACTTAGGTGTAGGGACCAGTACATTATACAGGAGCAAGACATTTTTTTCTTCTTGGACCTATCCGAAATAAAACAGACCTGAAAAAAAATCAGAGGAACAGGTTTCGCCAATTACAAAATGGACACACTATGTCGGCAGGCATTTGGGGTCATACCGGGGGCCAAGAAGACAGCAAGAGGAAGTCAAGTAGAGTTTATAGTCAATTGTACCAAGTTTCTATAGTCAAAGGTACAAAGACAGTTAGCCCGTATTACTTGGAGATGGGATTTGTAAATGCTAGTGGGAGTCCAATAGTCCACCAAACAGATTCCTTTGTAGCAAAACTGACCAATTACCATTGTTTTGAGTATTGCCAGTTCTCAAGTTTCCTCTGGACCAGAACAGGACCCGAATTTCTGTACTGGTACCTCCCCCTACCAACAGAAGATTTTTTTTATTTCTGTCCTTTCACATCTTATTCTTTGAGTTTAGATTTATTTTGGCATTCTATGGCATTAGACTATGATTAATTATCTGTTTTCTGATACTTTTTTTTCAATCTACGGAATATTTGTGCTCATTTTACAGCTGCTTTGTACAATTTATTGTGTGGTGGAAAACTTTTTTTTTTTTTGGAAACGGCCGAAAATTGGTGCGAGCGCGGATGTCATCCATATAATCAAATCAACATGGCCTAATCTACAGAAACTCTTGTCCAGTCGTGACATTTAAAAGCTGCTTCACATTTTGCGAAGTTTTCGGTAGAGGTAGTAAAGCTATTGTCCTTTGAAAAGTCTGGAGTAGCACAAAATGTCAAAATTTTCTATGGTCCTTAAAGTGCTTCAAATAAAGTGCTTCAAATATCCACCAAATCAGTACTGCTTATCTGACTATCTGGTATGCTTCGTGGCATCTTGATGTATGATTTTGCTTGACATTATAATTTTTTCCTAGCTGTTACACTTAGGTACTTGAATATATAATGTACACCTGTCTGTACAGGCGTGCGGTACAATTACCAATGTTTTGTGATTGTGTTGTTTCAAATTTGTCTGGGAAAATTTTCATTTGATGAAACATCATTGCCAAGTCTGAAATCCATTTCAGCTACCACCTACACATATAGGCGGAAATTGCTTCATTGTGTTTCTCCACGTGCCATTTCAATTAAGGGCATCTTGAATATACATACCTCATGTACAAATTTTAAACACGGCTGACAAAAAAAGTTCGTTAGTCTAGAATTCTACCGCAGTCATGAAAGCTATACCTGGGGGCTCATCATCATTTCCCGTCTTCTTTGTTCTCACGTCACTGTACGTCTGCATGTACCGGCAGTGTTTGGTCCTCTGGGCGGGTAACCTGTCTGATGCCGGATTCTGCCCGTTAGTTGATGGTGATTTCCGGTGGTGTAGGTCCTGCCTCTACATGGCCTGCTGCAGTTGGTGGCGGGTTATTACAGCTTACAGCATACAGGGGGATCTTGTAGTGGTCGTTTTGCTCCACGTCTTCCTTGTAAGCAACTGCATAAGGTTGGATCTCAGAATCCGGTTCATGGTCGTCTTCGTATGTCACTGCATATGGCTGAATGGTCTCACTGTATCCCAGTGTTTGGTCTTGGGAAGGAGAAGGTTGGCGGTCTGTAGGATTATTACTGACAGATGCGGCTTGCATTTCAGCGGAGTCGGCGTAGACTACTGCATACGGCTCGATTTTCTCGCTTGTTTCAGTTTCGGAGGTTGTAGTTTGATGGTCATTGTCTGTTCCATCCGGTTGGCCACGCTGTTCTAAACCTGCGCCACGGTAGAAGCGTTTGTAGATGAAGAGAACACCTGCTGATGATAACAGGAGGAGGAAGGGTGCTGCTACAGCACTGATCGTAACCAGGGTGTGGATGCTGCTGACATCCTTTTTGTTTATTGGGTCTCCACCTGGGATGGTGACATAGTCCATCTCAGTTGTATGCTGAGAGACTGGCCTACCATCCGTGTGCTCTGTAATGCTAGTGTCCTCCATTGGAGTGGTCTTACCGTCAGGACTTGTGATGTACGCGTCGTCATAGTTGGCGTCCCCCATCTCCCCTTCCGACCAGTCAGTGTTGTTCTGGCACACGTCCTTCCTCACGGTGGCAAGGTAAGTTCCTCGTAGTTCAACAGGGTACGTACACTTTGGGAAAGCGTCAGTAGAGATCTGATGAAGGTGTGGTAGGTTGCAGATGAACCACGTAAGTTCTTGTTGCATCTCAGGATGTGTTTTCTACATAACATGAAGAAGTCTGTTTTCTTCAGCTCCATGGCAATATGGCTTTGGATGGTCGCGATGCGATTCTTTGACAAAAATGTAGCCCTCAATGACTTGGGCAGCACTAGTGCATCAACCGGCACAGAGGTCAGGAGGTTTAAGGACAAATCTAGCATGGAAATGCAAGGCAGGCCACGAAATGCGTAACGCGATATGCTTGTCATCACATTCTTATTGATGTACAACGTCATGATGCTGTCAAGTCCAAGGAACGTATCAGCCTCTGAGTGTGAAACAAAATATGTTCTATTAGTTATATTATAGTTTTTTTAGTTATATTTCCCCTTTGTTAAGAAAACCTTCATAACAAAACCTATTTGTTTCTAAATTTTCGTCATTACCAAGACGTCGGACCTATATAATTCTTTAATTCCTTTTCATACCCATAAGAACTTTTAAACAAGTACTGGATGGAAAACTTTAGGTTAGCATTTAGATGTGGTAGATGTACCAACTACTGAGTACAAGTATATTAAATCAGCTCAGACAAGACGAAGAAACGGACATCCAATCCTATCACTGGAATTCGTTGTCATCAAATACATTAGACGCACCCTCACTAGATAGCTTCAAACAACATGTGCAGTCAAATATGCAAAGGGTCGGTCTGACAAACTCGTTCAGTGTAATATAACCAGCTGCTGTCGCGCTGCATGTCTGCAAATCTGGTGTGTTACACCGAAAGGCGGTTATACCGGCTACATCGATACCGATGCATACATGTATGTATTAAAGCTATTTAGGTCAACAACACGTACGTCTGAATCACTTTTAACTCACCTAGACAAGAGATGCGGTTGTCCGTAAGGTAAAGGCTTTGCACCAACCGCAGACCTCGGAACGCCCCGGACTGGACTGTGGAAACGTTGGACTGTTCGATCTTCAGTTGCTGAAGGCTTGACACATTTGGGAAGGACCATGCCAGCAGAACAGAGGATCGGAGATGCTTGATGTCGATCACTTCGGTTTCTCTGTGGAAGCCGGTTGGTAAAGCATCGATGCACCAGCGGAAGTTGTACCTAGCCCCTCCATGTCCTACCCAGCTACAGGGGTTCTCATATCCATAATAGGGGCAGTAACAGGCTTTCTGATTAACACTACAGCTGTCAGGGCACCATTGGGATGCTGCAAGCACGTGATGTAGATGTGTGGACACCAGAAGTAACAAGACCAGTGCCTTGCTTCGCGGCATCCTGTCGACTGATGCCTTTGTGCTTGAACTATTTTCTTTTACTGTCTGCGTCATTTCATGTAAGGACCTCATGAATACATACACATCGCACACGTGGCTGAACATACACTGTACACGTGTTATACACTTGTCAACGGTTTGTAATTTTTTCAAATTTGTCTGAGAAAGTTGATTCTAATTTGATGAAAAATCATTGCCACTGGGCAAAGAGAAAAAATTGCAAGTCATTTCAGCTGCCACCTACACATGGAC
>NC_049983.1:16574084-16579028 GCF_000003815.2 Branchiostoma floridae | reverse complement strand
AATATATCATCGATGTGCAATAGGATGGTCTTCGAAGTCGCAATCATTGGTCATATCTGTTCTCAAGACCATTATCTACAATTTTCTACAATTTTCAAAACATTTTGTAACTGTGTTACCACTTTGTCGCAAGAAGTTTGCAATTGATACCATTTAAATCTGCTACATTCATTAGCCCCGTCAGCGCTTGTGTGTCTATTGATCACCAATGTATCTCAAGATGGATTTGATGTGTTTCATCATTCATATCATCATATTTAGTGTGTTGATAAATGGTGACTAAAACTGAAAATTGTTTAGATTTTGACAAACCCCCGCAGCTTTGCACAGTACTAAAGTGGTTTTGAGTTTTCTGGGCCACGGTTTATTGATTTTTGGTCGCAGGCGGCTTTTGACGTTGGGCAAAATTGCACAGGTCTGGGCCCCCTAGATGCTTGGTTCAAAACTACATGGGCGTTATTGGTCAAACTTTGTGAGAAGATAACTAAATTAAAGTTACTTTGGTATGTAACGGTGTATCAAGAAACCTTTGCCCCTTTGGAGATTTGTTCACACGGTTCTCGGCCTAAAGCAAACACTCTGATGACACAGTCCGACCCAAGTATGTTATATAATATGAAAATTGAAAAAAAATTGAAAAAAATTGAAAATTAAATGATACATCTCCGATCGAAATTACACACAACCAATTCTGCAAGAACATTCTTGGAGTCTCTAGAAATAGTAGTAATTTAGCATGTAGGTCCGAATTAGGTAGATTTCCACTAGACATAGATATTTCCGTTCGACTTGTAAAATATTGGTTGTGTTTAACACAAATGGATTATACTAAGCATCCATTACAAGTAAATGCACTCTTGGAACAGCATAACTCCGTCGTAAACGGCCGGAGAAGATCATTGTTGCAGCGTGTTAAAGAAATACTTGATTATAGTGGATATTCTTATCTCTGGTACTCTGATAACTCACTCTATGACCCTGTATATGTATGTAATATGATAAGGAACAGAATTACCAATATGTATATCCAGACGTCTCTACATAATATAAGTATAGATACCGGTAAGCTGAGATTCTACAAAACTTGTAAATCTGTATACGCTAGAGAGAAGTACTTAGAACTAGTTGATTTCGAGCTGCGCTCCGCAATAAGCAAAGTCAGAATTAGCGCTCATCCTCTAGAAGTGGAAAGAGGGAGATACAAGAGATTACCAGTGTGTGAAAGGATTTGTAAATATTGTACATCTAAAGCAGTGGGAGACGAAACGCATTTCATTTCCAAATGTTCATTCAACGAAACCGAAAGAATCACCCTGTTTAGAGAAGTCACAAAGACTTATCCCAACTTCCCCACATTGACAGACAAACAGAAGGCCACTTTTCTCTTGAAATCGCAGAACCCACAAATTTTAGAAAATGTGGGGCTTTTCGTCTCCCTCTGCTTCCAAAAAAGAAGTCAAACCCAACCTGCTTAGAAATAGCCAACACTAGTATTAGATTAGAACATTGTTTATGACTGTCCATTGTCACTATGTGTATACTATGTACTTGCAATTAGCCCCCGGGCACGAACTTGCAAATAAACTTCTTAATATAATCATGAGAGAACTGCACAAAAAATGAATGTCATGCCACGTACAGACCGTCACAACGGCATGACTTGTAAAAACTGGTTCTTTAGAAATTTCATTCAACAGCTTCTGAAAGGTAAAAAGAAAGAGAATCATCACACTTAATAATGCTGACTCTACAGTGGGGCACATGAAAATTCACACACCGTCAGTTTGTTGTGTACATAACCACTGGTTATCTACTCTCATGATAACCTCATTCAACAACAGATGCCTTGTTTAGTCCTCTGTAATTGGCCAGGACGTACCTAGTTTACACATTATTGTACCTAAGCTTCCATCACCTACACCAAGTACTGATCTTGGCGACATGAGAAGTAAGCTTCATGGCCTGGTCGTTCTGTTGCTTGTCCTGGGTCTTCTGCCAACCCAGAGCACCAGTTCAGAGAAGGTTCTGATTATTCCCTACCCAGGTCTGTACAGCCACTGGCTAATAGTGGCACAAATCGGGCAGGCGTTGGTGGACAGGGGTCATACAGTGACCGTAGTTCTTCCCAAGAACATTGTGGACAAGCGACTGGCAGAGAGGCCCGGGTTTTCGTTCGAGGCCTTTCCAGACCAGGGAACCGGGACAAGAATCAAGGAACTCATAGACCAGAGCGTGGCGACGGCTGGGCAGACGTCTGTTCTTAAAACCTTCCAGTCAGGAATGAGTATGGCCGCAACGATGACTAAACACTGCGATCTACTACTGGGAGACACTACCCTGGTGGGGCGCTTGAGGGCGTCGCAGTACAGTGTCATTATTTATGACACGATATTTCCCTGTGGCGCACTGATGGCAGCTTATGTAGACCCCAGGCTCCCCATCGTCGCCGTCCTGCGTTATGACGTTCACTTTCATGACGATAAGGCTACAGGAGTACCGCTTCCCCTGTCTTACGTAGCTTCGGTGGAAACAGATTTCACCGATGACATGACTTTTGTACAGAGAGTTCAGAACGTTGGTTTTTACACCCTTGTCCACGCGGCGAGACGCTGGCTGGCCGGGAGCGTGTTTGACGGCGTGGCCAGGGAGTACCTCGGCGAGGGAGTGACTACACAGAGCGTCATGTCCCGTACGACGCTGTGGCTGTATCAGGTCGACCCCGTGCTGGATTTCTCTCGTCCCACCATGCCAAACATGGTCCATGTCGGCGGGCTGAATGCACGTGAGGCCGCGCCGCTTGCCGAGGTGAGTCGGACGAGCCTAACTAAATTTAGTATCTAACCTCAGTCCGTTGCTACCGTGGGCGATATAAGAATGAGTTTCTACAACTCTGCTTTTATCCACGCGACACCTCCTAATTGAGCTGTGTACCTGTGACACGCCCCTTCTTAACTGATCATGAGCAACAAAACATTGCCTAGCTGAGCAACAAACCCCTGAATAGCTACAAAAGCAAGGGTGTGTCGCATCTAAAGCACGGGTGTAGAACCGTATGCCTGTCGGACACGGCAGTTTCTCATTTCCTGCCCAGACTCGTTAGAAAGCGGACCGAAACTGTACTTGGCTAGATACCACAAATGGATTCCGAAAGAGGGGATAATACTTCCAGACATATGATCACCATCATTGATATTTGCTACTGACTAAGTGACATCACTATAAGATGTCTTGGCTTTGACCATAGGCTGATTATGTATGTTTCATCCATCCAGGACCTGGAAGCGTTTATGCAGTCTTCAGGAGAGGACGGAGTGGCTATCGTCAGTTTCGGCTCGGTGGTGACGACCATGCGGTCGGAACAGATAGAAATCTTCGCGTCAGCCTTCGCCCGACTCCGACAGAAGGTGTTGTGGCGGTACACGGGAGAGAAGCCGACCAGCCTGGGCAACAACAGCAAGCTACTGGGGTGGCTGCCTCAGAACGATCTGCTGGGTACGGAACTTTCTTTACACAGTCTAGACCACATAGCACTTTTCTAGACCGTCTAGACAATCTTATTCTAGCATTATTCTCGACCTTCTCGACCGGCTAGCACTTTTCTAAACTATT
This sequence comes from Branchiostoma floridae, assembly GCF_000003815.2. Classification (NCBI taxonomy): domain Eukaryota; kingdom Metazoa; phylum Chordata; class Leptocardii; order Amphioxiformes; family Branchiostomatidae; genus Branchiostoma; species Branchiostoma floridae. The sequence continues at coordinate 16,575,419 of NC_049983.1, read as the reverse complement.
CAGACCGTCTAGTTGTGATCGATAGTATAACAATGTCAAATATTTTATGAGGGTTTGTCAATAACAACAGGAAAGCAAGAAACCAGAAAATAGGAATGGCAACCATACAAAAGTTTCTTTCCACGTGACATCATAGCCGCCATGTTGTTGGGTTACACCTGGAAACACTTGACCTATGAATTCGCTCGTGCATAATTGTATTATTGAACGACTGAACTGTATTTACATTTAAATTTGCCTGACAAGTTTTAAGTTTAACTAATCACATATCTAACATGACGGACAATGCCCATGCCAAAGCCATATGAGCGCAACCTATAACCCAGGTTATCAAATTTTTCAAATGATATTAACTATGTGAGACTTGAAGAACCCAACGCACGTAAACACACAGAAGTTTGGGACAGTTCATGGCAAAAATTAGATAAATAAAAAAATTAAGATTCGAGCCATGGCGCGGCGATATTGAAAGAAAATTTCACGGCGAGCTTGACATGCTTCACTGTACTTTATGGAATATCATCCAACACCAATCGAGCATTAAGCTAGTTCTTTGTAGGACTTGCAAAGGCATACTGGGGGATGTCTATTCTAATGATGATCTTCTTATTGGATTAATTTTACACAGGCCACCCGAAGACCAGAGTGTTTATAACCCATGCGGGTTATAATGGCGTGTGTGAGGCCCTGTACCACGGCGTTCCGATGGTTTGTCTGCCGAAGTTCGGGGACCAACCCGGTAACGCCGCTCGGGTGGTGGCCAGAGGACTGGGGGTGAAGCTAGACATCGGCACAGTCACTTCGGACCAGCTATATCAAACCATTTATCGTGTTCTCACTAATGACAGGTTGGTTGGCATTAACGTGCATCTGTTTTCAGATACCAGGGATAGTCTTTTAGTTGAAAGTGTTTAGCACAGCGTTGCTAGTGTGGAAAGTGTTCAGCACTAGGGAAGTGTTATTAGCGTGGAAAGTGTTCAGCACCAAAGACAGAGCTGCTAGTGTGAAAAGTGACAGTGTTGTTATTGTTAAAAGTCTTAAAAACCGGTGTTGTTAGTGTGGAAGGTGTTCAACACTAGGTACAATGTTTTAGTGTGGAAAGTGTTCAGCATCAGGGACAGTGTTGTAAATGTGGAAAGTGTTCAGCACCAGAGACAGTGCTAATACCCGGTCTGAGTAGCAAGCATTGCTCCTATCTGTTAGTCAAAACGTTAAATTCGACTCCATGCGCCTTTCCGCAGTTACCGTCAGACGGCAGCCCGACTGTCTCGCCTGCACCGTGACCAGTCCCAGTCACCCATGGAGCGGGCCGTCTGGTGGATAGAACACGTCATC
>NC_049983.1:16571559-16572855 GCF_000003815.2 Branchiostoma floridae | reverse complement strand
GGTAACCCCCCCCCCCCAAATTTGGGGGATGACACAGTAACCCTTTTGAAAAATCCGAGGGGGGGCCGAAGGAGGGCCCCCCCCCCCCCCCCCCCCGCCACACACACACACACAAGTCCAGGGAATGCCCAAAAAGCCCGGTCTGGATAGGGTCAATTGAATACCTGAGCAATATCGGATATCAGATACAAGAGCACATGCATACACTCACACACTCCGAATGAGAGAGAGGGACGGAGAGAGAGAAAGAATGAGACAGAGAGTGGAGTGATGATAGACGGATGAGCGCCTTTCAAAGTCAAGTCAAGTCAAGTCAAAGTTTATTGCACAACAATTGTAAAACGGGTACAATGTATGGCAAACTTAGGTAACGTTATAATGTATAAGGCAACTAGTAATATACTAGTAGTGGAAGTAACAATAGATGAAGGTTATGCAATGTTCGAAGGAACATAGTGTATGATGCATCGATGTGAAACAAATCCAGAATGTTGCTACAGACTATTTGCTAATAACATGAATCTAATACATACTACATTCAGGCTCGATTTTATACAGTCGGGCTCCATTTTATACAAGCAATATGATGGAGAGGAGACACAGCGAGGATCTTATCGTCTATTATCATATAGCCAGATGGAGTTGGCCAATCAGAGGCCCCCATTTCCCATCGGTTATCAGGCAGTAACCTCAAAAGTGGTCGGTTATTCTAATAACCGACCACTTTTTGGACCGCACCATTATACAGGGGACAGTCATGATTTTTTTTTGTACTGTTGTTTGCGTGTAAACCATGCATAACTGTCAAAAATATTATGATTGATTGGTTATGTTAATTAAGGCTCCACATGGGGAATATAGGGATACTTGAAAAGGAATTATGCTGATTTTACACATTTTCATTATGGCTTTCTAACGTGATTAAGCCGGTACCTTCCTAAATCACTTCATATATACGTACTTTGTCGTGCCCAAGTGAAAAGGCTCTGCATGGGGGGTACCAGGACTCCACTTAATACATGTAGTTTGTATTGCAAATAAGCCACATGTTGATGCTGATATGCTATCTCACAAACAGATGATTAGTTAAAATTATTAGTTAAATGATGATGATGAAATAGTTTAATGTTTGTATTATATATAGACACTATTGTACAATATATATATTGCAAATGTATTTTTATGTAATGTATTAAAGTGTTTATTTGTTATAAAGGAATTTGTGTGAAATAACTGTCAGTTGGATAGGCTATATGATAATAACGTTAATGCCCCGCCTTATCCTCGGTGTATATG
>NC_049983.1:16556997-16571135 GCF_000003815.2 Branchiostoma floridae | reverse complement strand
CAAGGCTGTTTGTTCCATTTGTACAGGACATAAATGAAAGAAATCAAGAAATTTAATGTTGCGCTTTTGACTTTTTTATATGTCGTGGGCTATATAGTTTGTTGTTGTTGTTGTCTCTATTATCCGCTTGTTTCGTCGGAAGATGGTCACATGTGCTGTCTTTCCTCTCTCACTGTGCGCTTTTGACTTTTTTTATAGGTTATGGGCTATATAGTTTCGTATTAGGTCTTACTTCTGGTTGAAGCAAACTCTCAGAAATTCTAACGGAAATGCCTGTCAATATCATCACGTAGTACACAATTTCTAGTGGTCTTGAATATCACAAATTATACACATGTACTGCAACTGTGTGCTACATTTGCAATATGTTGAGAGTATAATTCAAAGTTTTATTTCAGTTCTAGGGGATAGGTTTTTGAGTCCTTGTCTGTTGAAACCAGACACAATCTGATTTCATTTTTTTTCTAATTCCCTCAAGATTTTGTATCAAATTTCCATGTACATGTATATCTATAATTCATCTTTTTCCCTTGTGGTAAATACTATCTAGACCACAACTGAAAATATCAACTATATACATCATACTATATGTATGTGATTTCAAAGCATAGATACTATCTATTAGTATCTAACTAAGATATATGTGTGCCTTTTCATTGGAAAAGGATATAGATATGTTTGGGTACAATTATGAATGATATGGCAGTAGGACTAGGAGTAGGAACTGGTGTGTTATGCCAAAAGCTGAGTGACACACGCCCTTCAGCCTGAAAATTTATACCTAGCTAGCATTCCATCCTTAAACTTCAGAGACAGAAAGAAAATACAGAAATAATCAATACTTGACATAATTGGTAAATACAACAAGACAGACGGTGCCCTTTCATGGGAAAAGTATAAATATACAGTGAAGTTCTTTTAAACACAACCAGGGTGGTACTCACACCCAACGCTTCAATGTCAGTCCGACACCATCATCAGGGTTAGAATGACTGGATCTGCTTCTAACCCTGATGGTGGTGTCTGACAGACATCAAACATTGGATGTGAGTACTACCCTCATGGTCTTCTTCTTCTTTCGGTTAGGCTGCCAACCTCATCTTTTTGAGGATTCTGCAGCCGTGGCAACATGGAGAGGTTCACTGCGCAGACTGAGGGGGGATTATATTTTGGATTTAAACATAGACAAGGATGGCGATAGCGCCACCTCCGCTGGGAGGCCGTTCCAGTCTCTAGTTGTACGTGGGAAGAAGGCATTTTGCCTATATTGGGTTCTACTAGTCGGTACCTTGTATGCTGCGGGATGGGTCGATCTCGAACTTCTAGCTTGTGGAGCGGGACTCGTTTTGCAGTTAATAGCCAGATCCCCTGAGTGGTATTTATAAAAAGTGACCAATCTGGCCCTCCGTCGTCTCTCCTGGAGTGTTGGCCACTCAAGGTCGTGAAGCATTTCGCTGACACTGGAGGACCGTCGATACCTGTTTGACACCCACCGGGCAGCCCTACGCTGGACCGCTTCGAGCTTCGCTATGTCCTTTGCTGTATAGGGGTCCCAAACGGGACTAGCAAATTCTAGTAATGGTCGGACTAATGTAACATAAGCAAGGTTTTTTATCTTTTTGGATCCTACCTTTATGTTTCTTCTCAGAAAACCTAGGGTTCTGCTGGCCTTGTTCGTGATGTTTGCGATGTGCGTACACCAAGTGAGATTGTAGGTAATTGTCACTCCTAGATACTTGGCTTCCTTGGTTGAGACAAGAGTGTGACCATGAAGTTTGTAGTTCATTGTTTGGGGGACCCTCTTCCTTGTGATATGGAGTGCTTGGCACTTGTCTGGATGGAAACTCATCATCCAGGTTTGCTCCCACTCAGCAAGACGATCCAAGTCTTCTTGAAGTACTTCCTGATCCCTAGTCGAGCTGATGGTTTTGTGTGCCAAGGTGTCGTCTGCAAACAGACGAGCAATAGACGACAAACTGGTAGGGAGGTCGTTTATATATAACAGAAACAGGGTGGGGCCTAGAACAGATCCCTGCGGCACTCCTGAATCTACTGGTACAAAACTTGAAGTTGAGCCTTCCACTACTACCGCTTGCCGGCGGTCGGTGAGGAAGCTCTGGATCCAGGTCTGCAGCGACCCTGTGATGCCGTAGTAGTTTAACTTATGGATGAGTAGGGAGTGGCAAACTTTGTCGAATGCCTTGCTAAAATCCATTATCAGGGCATCTGTTTGTCTCCCCTGTTCAAGGTCAACAGACAAGTCATCCACAAGTCCGAGTAACTGGCTTTCACAGGAATGGCGGCGTCTGAACCCATGCTGCTCTTTACATATGATTTCATTTTCTTCTACATAAGACATAATCGTACTAGTAACAATATGCTCCATTATCTTACATGGAATACTGGTAAGGGAAATTGGCCTGTAATTCTCAGGACGATAGCGTTCCCCTTTCTTATAGACTGGGGTAACATTTGCTGTTCTCCAATCTCGTGGTACGACACCCGACTCGAGTGAAGACTGAAAAAGGAGAGTGAGTGCTGGTGCTAGCTCGACTGCCAATTCTTTCAGCAACCTAGGACTGATGCCGTCGGGACCAGGAGCCTTTTTGGGGTCCAGGTTTTGCATCAGTTTTCGCACTCCGGGCTCAGAGATGTTTATCGAGCTGTTTATGGTTGGGTCTAAAAGAACTTTATGAGTATTGACCAACCTGATGAAATTATTTACGGTAGCGTATACGGTATAGGTATGTTTAGATCTGATACAATGAATGATAATTGATATGACAGTAGCTAGGAAGTAGGAACTGGTGTGTTATGCCAAAAGCTGAGTGACACATCAGCTGATTAACCCTTCAGGTGCCACCTGCCAATTTGCATTCACTGTAATTGACCAAAGGCCTTTTACTCAAATGTCAGGGGCGGCTAGATTGGCCCTGCTAATGCATGGGCCTCGTTAGGTTTCCGATGCATACAGGAAATTATCTGATATTTGATTGAAGATCTTGATAATGATAATAATCATAGTATTCATAATCATAGTCATACGGAGACTTCGAGGGTTCATGTAGTTGGACACACACACATACACACACACATATTCACATACAAGTACATACTGACATGCAAGTGTTACTAGACACTAGTATGGTAATGACTCATGAGGCTACTACTAGTATGTTAACACACACAACGTTACTGTTTAGCCATTCATAGACATACTGTACACACACACGTACACACACAAAGATGCCTACATACATGTACACATTCACACACATACACAGACACACAGTGCACAGACACACACATATACATGCAAATATTGTGATTGTAGAGATTGGGATGCATGATAATAGTGAATGATTGTCCCGTAGGCCATCTTGAAATTGGGATCTTCCAGCTACAGGTCTAACCCATTTTATGTTAGAAGAGACTCTATCTGATACCAATCTGAGATTGTCATGAATACTAATCTGTACAAGGGTTCTCACCAGGATTTTTTTTTACAGCGAAGGGGGCTCTGTGAAGAAACGTGGCATGTGGCGCAGGCATTAGTAATAGTATCGTAGGGAGGTCGAGGGTATTCTCACCAAAAAATAAAACAGTCACTGAGAACCACTATCCCTGTATTTTGACGGTTCCAATGTTTTTGCAAAACAACAGAACAGCTCCTTTCGTTGGTTGAAAAGCAACGTAGGGGCCCAACTGTGAATCACAGCGTAAAGGTTCCAAATGCAGTATAAGAGCTCCATATGCTCAACAGTGCTGGCTACTGTATCATGATTCATATATACATGTGTACACAGATCTCCCTGTGCCAAATAGTAGTGAATACTTGTTTACTTATAAGAGCATGCACAAAACAGCACTCCTATTCATAGTTCTCTTTTCTGTTTTACCTCTTGTATTAACAGCCCATCTGCCCATTTCTGTTTCAGTTGGCCTCGATGCAGCAGGTAAAACCACCATCCTGTACAAGCTCAAGCTGGGTGAAATCGTTACCACCATTCCAACTATTGGTGGGTATTAGCGGATGGTGTAACAGTATACACACTTCGACTATGCTGTGTACAATCCTATTGTACAGTAGTACTAGTATTGCCTTTAGATACGTAACCCTACACAAATTGCACACACACAATATACCCACAGTCAGAAACTACTGACTGTAATTCACTTTCAATTGTCTTCTTGGTACCAAACTTTCATGGTCTGAGAAAATTTAACTTGTTCCTGAAACTAGATGTTCACTGTGGTCGCAGGCAGGGGTAGAAAAAGTCTCTTGTATTATTTGTTATCAGTAATGATAAGTCCACGTTACAGTCATCACCGTGAAAACCGTGAACATAAAATTACATTGAAAAAATCAGGAACTTTTACTACAGTGTGCACAACTCAAATTTTGTGTGTGCAAAAGTGCATATGCATATGCGTATTCTACTTCTGTGAAGGAATTATTACCAGGCCAAGTCTTTCAAGCATCAGTGTAAAAGTAAAATACCGTAAATTAATATACCAAAATCCATCAGTTCTGGGTGTTAATGACATGTCTGTTCATCTGTTGCCAGGTTTCAATGTTGAGACAGTGGAGTACAAGAACATCAGTTTCACGGTGTGGGACGTCGGTGGTCAGGACAAGATCCGTCCTCTGTGGAGACACTACTTCCAGAACACACAGGTATGGAAATTCTGGGTGTTATTCAAGGCCACACTGCCTTGATTATGTATATGACATCCAAGTGTGCAAACTGTGCATCAATATTTGCAAAAAAAAGGTTGTAAATCATACACAATAAAAGCTGCAAGATGAGCAAATATATGCCGTAAATTATAAAAAAGGAAAAGAAATATCGGAAAATTTATATCAATGTCATAGAATGCTACTTTGTTCCTATTGTAAAACATACTGAATGCTACTTTGTTCCTATTGTAAAACATACTGATCTTGTTGTGAACCTGCCAGTTGCCTTCAATTTTTCATGACTGTTTTTCCTGCAGGGCCTGATCTTTGTTGTGGACAGTAACGATAGGGAGCGAATGGAAGAGGCAGCACAAGAGCTGGACAAAATGGTGAGAAAAACTTTCAGCCTCTCTCCTGTGTTCATGTCTGTAAGACTAGTGCCACCAACCCCCAAATGTTCAACTAACTTCTAGGCTATCAAATTCTTTCACATCCACCCTTCTATGGATGCAATTTTGCTGCTCCTGGTGGACAAAGTTGTCAACCATTTTGTCCTTGACAAACAAAAAGGTGGTAACGTTGCTCAAGAGAGCTCTAGAGTCTAGAAGTACTTGAGAGAGGATTCAGTGAAATCCGAATACCAGTCTGTCTGGATGTTCGTGTCTTTATGACGTCACATGAAAAGCTATATTTCCCAGATTGAAGGTTTCTTCCCAGCCCCAATATTGTCTTGTAGTTGTAGCTACTGTAGATATCTTTGCCCATGAACCAAGGAAACTTTTATGTGTTCAGTATTTGGCAACTTGATGGTTATTTCAAGCGCTGACTACTTTTCCATTACCGTACTGCATCCTAGGAACAGTTGATTGGTCTTTGGTCCAGAAACAAGATGATGACCATAGGGCGTCAGAATCTGCCTTTGAAATTGAATGCCGGCAGATTTGAAATACTTGTAGGTTTTGGTATTGGGAACCTGTGAATAAACATGCGTGTATGTGATGTAGTTTGATGGTGCTTTGCCTTACATGTACCTTAATCCTAACTTGTGTCCCAGTTGGGGGAGGATGAGCTGAGAGATGCTGTGCTGCTGATATTTGCCAACAAACAGGACCTGCCCAATGCCATGGCAGCAGCAGACATCACCAAGAATCTCAAGCTCAACGACCTTCGCAACAGAAAAGTCAGTACTGCACCATTTTGTCCCCAGCAAACTTTATCTTTGTAGTTTTTTTTAAGATACCTGCTTTTAAGAGATCATTTGTGAGTTGATAGTATGTCCCCAAAAGATCTTGCTAGAAATATTTGTAAGTCTCAAAAAGTGTCATAATTGTTTTGCATTGTTGTCCAACTTTTTTTATATACAACTCAAAACAGAAATGTTACACAACATAGAAGAAAAATAATGCTGATACTCTCAAAGCAGGTTTTTTATACAATGTCTGCAAAAGAATAAAAAGAAGGTTGTGTAACGAAGAAGACTTTGTTCGACTGATCCACCAACCTGATGAAACTGTTTACGGAGGTTTTTTATATTTCTAAATTATATTGCAAACAAAGTTTATTGTCAAAGGAATCTGTTCTGAAAGGATACTATCATTGCACGAATGGTATTATCACCAGAAAAGTATTATATATATATATTATAATGTAGAAACACTAAAACAGATAATAGTATATTGTTTACCTAATTTTTACCAACTTTCAGTTCTAAAGACAGATTATATGTGTTAAGTTCAAACTTTGTGCCAAACTCTCTGATGAAAAAGACCCCTACTGCAGTCGATGTGGTAATAATGACAACAGCTTTCGTGACTTCTAACTTATGTTTTGTTGTTCCTTTGCAGTGGTACATCCAATCAACATGTGCGACACAAGGGAACGGCTTGTACGAGGGACTGGATTGGTTATCTAACGAGTTGGCCAGCAAGTAGACCCCACCCACACAATGCCATATATAGACATACTGTCCTCCTAACTATGAACCAATTCATGTACATTTCTTGGGTAGACTCCTAGTAGATATATCATGGCCCTTGTTCTCGAATACCAGAAGAATAAGAAAAACGTATGTTGCTATTGGCTAGAAAGAGTGAAAAATTGTAAATGTGGCCCAATTCTTTTTACTTTCTTTCTCGTGTTTTGCTTTCACGTACAATGGAAAGGAAAAATTGTGCAAGAACATTTGTAGAAGATTCAGAGAATTAGAAATGCAGAACAGACCCGAGTTTTAGTGTATAGTGCGAGCTAGCAGTTACTGTAGTTTCAGCCTGAGTTAAATTAACATGGTACTTAACATTATTAACTATTACTTATTATATAAGAATGGTTACAAAGCTCTTGACTTTTCCCCAAAAGGACTATGCAAATAGTTCATGTGGGCCGATATTAACAATAAAAAATACTAAAAAAAAGTCACAGATTTTCCAACCTGGCCATCTTGACCCTCTTTCTACAAAGAAATGACATTAGGCGTTAAATAAAGATACATTGTTTTTTCTTTCTTAATGTTATTATGAATTACTTTCATTATCTCATGAATATCACAATTGTTTGCTTTTACAATTGTAGCTATTCTTATTTATCTGCCTGCAAATGACAAAAAAACAGTATGTTACATCTTATATATCTGGCCATCTGAATTAACTTCAATTTTGCTATTTGTGTTTTAGGCTTGTATGGTTTTGGTGTCCTTGACTTGAATGAAGTTTATTTTTTTCCAAAATAAAACATTGTACAACTTAAAATTGACAGTTCCTAACATAGACCAATTTTTAATTCCTAACACTTTCACCTGCCCAGCTTAACGCTAATTTTTAGAAATTTTTAGTTTGTTATGAAGTGACCGTGAATGTACAGTTGTACGAATCATCTGCTTGGTTCAGCTTCTCCTTTTCTGGTGAATGTTCTGTTGTACGAATCATCTGCTATGATCGGTTTGGCACCATGACTAGAGCACATAATGGACTTTGACATTCAGTTGTACGTGGAGAGGACATTCCTTATGTTTTGGTAGTTGTGACCCATATGTCTGCATACAAATGTTATACATGATAGACGGAAAGGATACTTATCACAATTAACAAAAGTGCAAAGTCATCACTCTGTTCTATTATTTTCCCATGTTCCTAAACTTTGCTTGCAATAGTAAAAGAAACAATATATGTTGTAAGCCTAGCCTACCCCCCATTGCTCCCTATGAAAATGCAAGAATATGTATTCAAAGGGTTTGAATTAAGATCCTGTACTTTTTGCATTTTATCATCATTGTGAAAAAGAAAGTACTATAGGGCCATGAACTGAGATGATCAAGAAAAGTAAGTGAATCTAGATCTAATGTTTATGTAAGGGATGTCCTAGTAGTATAAGTTGTCTTGTATTCACACATGTCTATACCTGAAGAAGTACATTCTTGGTACTTGTGTACATCTGAAGAAGAGCACAGAAAGGCATTTAGAAAAATTTGTTGTCACAATGGAGTTGCCTAAAGACATACCGAAAGTAATAGAAAGGCCTCTTGGACCAAAAATGCAAGTTTGGCAAATTTCGCAACCTCATTGTACATCCCTCTTCAGAAGTACACAGCAGGTAGGGTTATTTTTTGGCGATGCCACAGGGGCATTTCCGATCGGTATATCATTTACAGGGTGATGCAGAAGTCCTGTCTGGGCAAAGTGTCTGGAACAAGACTTTTGAACCACCCTGTCCAACAGCCAGCCCAGAAAGCTGTCGTAAACTTGTGTATGAAATTGTTATACACTGTACAACCTGTCATTATGAAACTGCAATGGGGAAAGGTATGTTCACCTTGTATGGGGCTTAGACTTCGGTAGTGTGAGTCGCAGAGGTAGTAACAAACTCCACAATCTATTTATTCTGTTTAGCTCTTAAAAATGTTTTCAAAGCAGGAAACTAGAATCAGTTAAAAATGTTTTAATATTACAGAAAACAAATGTAGAAATTCAGCCACAAAACAATTATATTCTATGATGATGCAAAGAACATGCTCCTTTAATTTGAAGGTTGTGTTGCCATATCAATTTAGACTGGCAATATGTGCCATATCTGTAAAAGGTCTTTTGTAGTCTCCAAGCAGATCCTACGGTGCCTTAAGATAGTATCAAAGCTGGCCAAGGAGTATAGCCGGCCAAAGGGAGTCAAACAGGCACCGGTAGGTGGCAGACTCACACTTGCCAACTATACTCCTTTGCTGGCTTTTGTACTATCTTATATGTCACCGGGAATCTGCTTGGAGATTAGGTCTTGTTGGCTTTAGCAAGGATTGGTGGATGAAGGCATTTGCTGGCTAAAAATTGTACATGTGACCTCAGTTGTATTAGTGATGTGGTTTTGACTGGTTCAAACTGGTTTTATGTGGGCTAGCTGTTGGAAAAATAGAGATAGTGGGGTAGCCAAAACTTCCATACATTGCAGTAACGAAGTCTGTCATACATTGTGATTTTAGTTGATTTAGTAAATAAAATTTTCACATACATCTCAAACTCAAGTTGTTGCCGCTTGTCATTGTGCATCATCTGCAATTGTAAATTGAAGCGAAAGGTAATTCGCAGATCTTATTACATTATGAAATATTGTGAGTTCCACATGTCATTTGTAAAAATTGTAGTTCATTAGTTATGCAAAGAAGGTTTTGAATAATATAAATGTGATTCTTGACTAGTAAATTGAAAATACAGATGTATGTAAATCTTACTTATGTAATATGAATTTTACTTTGACCCGATGACCTGGACTGTTTATGACCTCAACTGGCAACTAAGCACCTTTTTCATGCGGCGGATATAATAAATTAAAAACCATGTCAATGAGTCAAACATACCAACTTATCTATAGGATCAGCTCCTGTTTAGTTTTTCTCCCAAACCACACTGATTTTGAAAACAAAAGATTAGATAATTAGTATCATATAATCAACGGAAAAGCAATGCAGCAATTCAGACCTGCCTTGGCTGTCGGCCCTGGCTAAAAGTCTTGATCTAGTTTCCATAGTACCATAGTCCCTCCCAAAATGCAAAATAATAAAAAAAAAAAAACTTTAGCAACGCAAATATTTTACGGACACGCAGCCAATAGTTTGATTTATAAATTGTCAAGCTATATCATTGGCTGAACCACTAATCATGATGGGCAGTTATAATTAGCTGGGGCGTGTTTAATGTTTGCCAAATTGGCTTCGTTTTCCGACGCCGCGTGTGTGTTTATCTCTGTGTCCCACTCACTGACCTGTAGTGTGTTCAAATAACTACGTCTACGGACAAACACTAACACAAACAAAATGTCAAAAACACCGAAAACATAGACTCCCTGCACCGAGTTATTTTGGTATAAGGTCTGGTGTTTGCCCTCTCAGCCGCCATGCTGGTTTGTTAAAAATGGAAGGGCGATACCATGATGTTAGATGTCAAATTCCTACAAGTTGCAATGATAGATCTATCCAATGATGTTTGTAAAATAAACAACAACACGTTGTTGATTTTGTTTTGAGATGATACACAAACTCACAATTAAGTCACCGGAGGTATTAGAATACTGTAGTGTGCGATCACAGGGCGGGCACGATGTACACATTACGCTCACTATATGTTTGCATTGCCGTTCAAACCATCTGATAGGTGGGTTAACTAAGTCAAAGTCCATGGCCAATATAGTGCTTTAACATCTAATACCCAGAGCAGTCGGTCCCCTGTAAAAATGGAGGAGTGCAGGCGGTTTAGTTTTCTGTTCATGCTGCTGGTGGTTGTTCTGACCAGCGTATCTGGCCAGGACAGTCCAACCCGAACCACCGCGTCCGGGGACATCGCGGGGTTCACCAGTGTCGCGGACGGGCGGACGGTGGAGAACTACTTCGGTATCCCCTATGCCGCCCCGCCGACGGGAAACCTCCGCTTCAGCCCTCCCCAGCCTGTGCAATCCTGGGAAGGCGTCAGGAATGCGTCGGTCTTCGGCAACGAGTGCGTACAGACCTCTCCCGGCGGGCCCATGTCAGAGGACTGTCTGTATCTGAACGTGTGGGTCCCACAACAGGGGGCACAGTCACAAGTGTTGTCTGTGGTGGTGTATATACACGGAGGGGCGTAAGTTGTTTCCCATTTGTTTGCATTGTTTAAACGTTTGTATAATGTAAATTTAGTTAAAGGACTTAAGATGGTCTTAAGTATAAAACGGCTATTTAGCTGGGCATGTCACTTTCTGAGCTGTCAATTTCATTTCAACACAACTTATAAACGCATTCGTTAATTGTGCGATACGATATATTTAAGTCAGGTTCACATGTGTGTGTATATTCAAGTCCGTTTGAGGTCCGTATGGAATTTATTAGCCCCTACCGGGCTCCACTAGTCACTGGAAAATAGAAAATAGTGGAAATGTGAACAATATAGACATATAACATACCAGAGGAGTTGCCTGTCCAAGTAGTATGGATTTCGACCAGGAAACTGCGGCCGCAGGTTATCTGGCTATACTTATCAAATTTCTATTTTTTTCCACCCTCCGTGGAGCCTTATACGGACTTTGATATATGAAGTTATGAACACACCTTAAGGTTGGGTCACACGAGTAGGACAATATACTAGCACAGTGTAGACACATAGCATGACAGAGGAGTTAGTTGTCAAATGTTATCTGTATATTATATGGTATTTTTTGTCCAATTTCTATTATTTTTCAGCGAATTGTGGAGCCTTGTAGAAGCTGAGAATTCCATGCAGACCTCACACGGACTTGAATATACAACTTGAATACCGCGGCCTGAAAGCGGCGCCGCTGTGTAGATATCTATATACTTTGTCTTTTTCGCGACAATGAAAAAAATCATTTTACCCAACAGATTTCAATCCGGATCGGGCAACAAAGAAGAAGGGGCGGACTGGTTGGCGGCGGTTGGTGACGTCATCGTGGTTGCGATGAACTACCGGCTGAACGTGTTCGGGTTCCTCAGCACGGGGGACCGGAACTCCCCGGGAAACTACGGACTCATGGACCAGCGGGCAGCCATCGTCTGGGTGAAGGAGAACATCCACAACTTCGGCGGGGATCCAGATAGGTCTGTTTCGGCATTTTTGTTTGTTTGTTTGTTTGTTTGTTTGTTTGTTTGTTCAACTGTAAGAAAGGAGTAGATATAGAGATAAACAATGCCCTGACTCCCGGATTGGAGACCCGCGCCAAATCCGGGCCACCAGATCACAAACCCAGACGATAAACAGCTAGTTACGCCAAAAGGCTTAAAGCCGTCCTGCGTGGTCAGTTTAGCAGTCCTTGAACCCCACTGTTACACAGCATCACTGGTAAACCGCCTCCAGGTGCAACGCAGCAGGTTTGTATACCGTGAACAAGCTGCAGAAGAACAGAACCCTTAGTTTGATCCTCTCACACCGAGATCGAGATCGAGAAGTGGATCCCCGAGTCCGAGAGAATTTTAACGCCCCTAACCATTATACGCATTACATATATTATACACATGAGAGAAACGAATACCGTAATTTCTGAAGAAATTTCTTGAAAACCTGATTTACATTATCGATAAGAAACTTTTATAATACGTCGTTCGTAAAGGACAACGTCATTTGCTAAAGGTGCAAAGACGTGCATCTCTAGTTTATTTTCATCGCATGGCCAACAACAAGTTATGCCGTACTTACTCAAGCAACTGTATATGATGTTGGAAACGGTCAGACGTTACAAAATCATACCCTGTTGCTTGTAATAAGTAATTGGTATTTGGCGCATCTTATTACCTGGGTGTCTAAAACTTCATCAGCATGACTTACTCTACTCTTCTGCAGCATCACGTTGTATGGCCTAAGCGCGGGGTCCATCGCGGTAAGTCACCAGATGCTGTCTCCCAAAAATAACGGACTGTTCAGCCGGGTGATCTGTGAAAGCGGCGTTGCTACAGGACCAGGTACCATCAACTACCATCCCCTGGAGTCAGTCAGAAAACTCTGTAACGTGATGAACTGTACTGGCGATGACCCGGCTGGTATGGTGACGGACCTCAGGGCGGCGGACCCTGTCCAACTCACCAACGCCGCTGCTACATTTACAGGTAAGTCTCATTTGTTAGTAAGTAATTGAGGTCACGCGAACTTCTTATATACTTTTGGCGATGCCGCGGGAAAAAGGACTTTTGGCGTTGGTTTTAAGTTCGCGGTAGCACCATACACTGTAGACTCTTTTGACTGGAAATGTTCGCGGTGTTTTTAAAAGTTCGCGGTGCACCGGTGAAGCGGCGAAAATCGCGAAAGTTTCTGCATTTACAGTATATGATAGTATGAGGTCCTAGTCCTGAAGAGTATTTCAGAAATCACACTGGACATTGTTGCACAAATTGAGACAATTGTCGAGATGAGAATTGTTTTCAAATCATATTACCCACAATTCATGTCGCTGCACATGCGTACTCTGAACCGCGAACGTGTTTATTGAATGACGTGCACCGACACTATAGGAACGCCACCCCTGAGATACTGGGCACCCGTCATCGACGGAGACTTTATTCCGGAAGAGCCCTTACATCTTCTGGAGTCTGGGGCCTTACAGAACCGCGACTTACTCCTCGGTAGCAACGACGACGAAGGGGGATACCTCTTTGGAGATCCGGGATTTTTAGCTGTGAACAACGTACCGATGGTCAAAGGTCTACTTCAAGTTACCTTTCCCGGTTTCTTTACGGAGGTTAGTGTGTGATTGAAGTAAGACTGCATTGTCCATATTGAATGGTTCAACTGTGAATTTGTAAGGTACGTTTGACTTTTAAGCTTAAATTGTATGGACTAAACAAATAACTCAGTCTTTTTGCAGGTGTAAATGAAAATGTATTTTCAAACCCTGCATACTATTCGTCACACAAGAAGTCGAACATTTCATACCCCCAAGAAATATTTTTAGTTTTTGTGAATTTATTCTTTGAATTTATTCACAATTATGAATATCTAACTCAATCTGTCGAATGTATTCTGTCCACTTAAGCTTACTCTCATGAAACAAGAACTGCAAATAGCAGAAATACAGAAAATAAGATAGCCGCTTTATTTGGGGCGTATTTTGGACTTATGGCCTAACATCCTGTGTGTATTCCAAACTAGGATGTGGAAACTAGTCTGCAGGAGATCATCTTGACCTCAAATTTAAGCTCCACTTCCTGTCAGTCTACGATTACATTATCCTCCCCTTCACTTCCTACCAATCTACAGCATAAAACTTACAACAGGCTAACAAGCAAATACACAGCCACACCAAAAACAAAACCTTTGTACGTGGAGGTAATAAGAAGATATGTAACATCGAGCAGATTAAAATGGGACTGAGCAGAGCACTTTGGACTAATGCTTGTAGCCTTTCACAGACTACTATATATCAGATATTTTGTGAAAATGTATATTGAAAGGTAATCAATATGCAGAATGCAATTAGATGTCTCCAGGAACAAAGTCAATTC
>NC_049983.1:16550356-16556867 GCF_000003815.2 Branchiostoma floridae | reverse complement strand
ATTTTAATCTGCTCGATGTTATGTGTATGCGTTTCACACAAAATATTTATAAATCTTATGTAGCCATGTATATGGTGACTGTAACTGTACGAGACGGTACAACCGTTGTTCTACCAAATATTCAACACGTCATGATTTGATACACTGTAGATTGCAACTTCTGTGATTGAAGACTTTTCTTGAATCATGACAGGATGTCCTGGAAGCTCTTACGTACGACTACGACATGTGGAATGAGGAAGACCCTGCGTCGCTGAGAAGGTCTCTGGTAGATTTGTACGGCGATTTCACCTACGTAGCCAATACAGTACAGACAGCTAACATCTATTCAAAGGTATGCTTCTCTTAGCTGTACAAGCAATATTTTTACTCAATTTAGCCTGATACGAGGGGCGTTCAATAAGTAATGCCCCTGACCCATTTCCCATAGCAGGAGATTAATGAAACTTGGCACAGTTATTAGTCGTTCTCTATATAGGAACCACCCATTTCTTCCATCGTTTGATGCAGCTCTGGGCACCGTTTTTATAGAAGACCCCAGGTTGGTCCTCCAACAGATGCCTCATCAATGGCAGAAGAGGGACGACCAGGTTTGGGAGCTGTTTCCACAGACTTACGGCCATGTTTAAGTTCACGATGCCAGCGTTTTACAAGGTCATATGATGGGGCATCATCACCATAAGTTTCTTTCATTTCATCAAAAGTCTTCTTTGGTTTGCGTCCTTTCAAATACAAAAACCGGATCACTGCGCGACACTCAACTGGCTCCATTTCACACCTGTTCCATTTCACACCTGACTCTGTTCAAACACCAGTACATCAGAAACCTCAATTAGTTCAGAGCTGTTTTTTGCAACATAATTCATAGAGATATAAATCATTACAAATGCAAAATTTCATTAAGATCAAACAACTGGAAGTGAGTCAGGGGCATTACTTATTGAACGCCCCTCGTACGTATAGTTACTGATACATCTTTTTCAAGCTCAACTATTTGTGATTATATTGCAATTTTTACTCAAATTCTTACAATATCGGTGCCATATTTGCATAAGCCATTGAAGGAAAAGCTAAAAGAGTTATTTTTCACACGTTTCGTATGTATGTGTAGTGATATTATCCGAAAGAACGGAATACAACAAAAACAGAAAGACCATCAACAGTAAGGTATTGCCTTCTGTTTTAACATCCGTTAACCCTTGTCCTATGCAACCTGTATGTATACTGACTAAGCAGCTGTAGGACAATGGTTTTAAAATGAGGATACCAGATAAAGTAGGAGTTTTCTACACCTTTAGGTGTATAGGGTGGTGCCCATCTCTGCTTGGCCCTGGGGCCACACAATTGTGCAAGTACTTGCCGGAATGCAAGGAGAATCGTTCACACACTCTGCTATAGCACAGGTGTATTCTTACGTATCAACTGTATGTCACTGATGGTGCACTTTGTTTGGTATCACGTCCAGAGAAACTACACGACCTACATGTACCAGTTCGCCCATCGGCTGTCGAACTCACCGTTCCCGCCAGGAGTCGGTGCCTCACACGCAAACAACCACTTCTTTATTTTTCCATCGTCGGACTTCTTGGAACGCGCCACTGTCGACGAGAAGAACCTGATGCAAACCATGATAAAGCTTTGGACTAACTTTGCCAAGACAGGGTAAGAGTCGAGCTTTAATTTTATGTAGAATTTGCCAGGAATGTCCTCAGCTCTGACCTGTACAGCCACTGGCTGCCACAGCCTAGGGGTAGAGTCAGCGGCAGGTGACAAGGAGTAGTTAGAATAAAGGCTAACGGGTAAATTCGAATTATGTATTGAGCCACGCAACCTTTACATTTGCGAAGGTCTATGTTCCCCGGAAAGACAAGAAAATGTACATTTGTAAATCTCAGATAAAACGATATATTTATACGCCTTCATAATTATGGGCCATAACATATAGAATGGTATTTGTTACTAGTATTTGTTTCGTTTGAACCTTTATTTATTCATTAGAAGCTGTAGGCCGCTTGTTATCGATAGTAATGCTTTTATACAATGTATCTATATCTTTACAATTATAATGGCTAATCAAGAATGATCTCTTCCCAGCAACCCGAACTCGCCAGCAGACACAACCCTGCCGGTAGAATGGCCCAAGTACCTGCCGTCTACCAAGCAGTACCTCCGTCTCACCGCCAACCTGGCCTCCGACTCGGTACAGTCCAACCTGCGACCCAAACACACTTTCTTCTGGACGAAGACGGCGCCATCTTTAGATGGGAAGACGTGCAAATGTGAGACTTGTGCTAACCCTGGCGCCACGTCTGGGGCTATCACGTTTGTAGGGACGTCAGTTGTGGCGTGCGTCATCGCTGGTCTATTGGCGCATGTGTACAACTACTTCCCGGGTGCCGGACATTAGGAAACTATAGGTTGGTTGTTCGCACCCACGTGACTATGACGTAAGAATTCTCCGCCATGTTGGGTGGTTAAACCCGGAAGTTGTTAGCTATTTGTGTACGTAATTTTAGTCACGTGGCTATGCATATGACATGTAAATTTTTCGGTTTAACCAATCAGTATAAGTTGTGGTTGTGATATCACTTTGTTGTCAACGTCTTTTATTGGGTGGTTTCTTAATTATACCACTGCAAACCTGATACAGTTATCGAATATAGAAACAAACAAGGCAACCAGGGATAATGTTGACACTGTGTCTATATAATAAGTTTTCATTCAATTTAGGCTATAGCATTGCGTATATAACAGTGACGCAAAACGAAAACAGAAAAATTGGATAGAATTATGTCGCATGTGAAACAAAGGGTTTCATCAACATTACTTCACGGAGCAACTCAAAATGAAACAACCAAATAACAAAAATGCACCATGTAATACATTAAGAATACCTCACGACCGGACTGACTATGGATAATGGTCTTTTGTGTTATTTGTATGTTATGTGTCGATGTGTCATGTACTATGTGTTATCCAAGGCCCCACTGTAAAGCAGTGTTGTTACACTGAGTTGGGCCACCCTGAAAAACAGAATTAAAAAATAAAAGTGAGATCGCGTAGCGCAGCTGCAGCGTAATTGGTTCGGGAACTATAGGTCTCGAGTTCGAATTCGGCTGCGTGTCACCGATCTTGATCACGAATCACATTACATGCCTTTACTCACGACTTTACTCAGATGAAAATGAGTACCTAGCTTCGGCTAGGGCCGTCCCTCGGATAGGACATTACATGGAGGTCCTGTGATTGGGGAGAGCCATACTCCGGGCACGTTAATGGTGCGGTGTGGGCGGATCAAACCATTTCGGTCAAAATGGGGTAGGGAATTTCCTCGTAACCTTGCTTCGCCTATTGAGTCAGTGAAGTCAAGCTTGCCTAAGCTTGATGTTTCTGACTTAGGGAGAAGAGCTGCTACAGTTATTGCTATGGGCCGCTCTTTATCTTCATGATGGTAACATCAGGCCCTACGAACCTCGAACCTGATTAAAGAAAAAAAGAAGGCATGCCAGGAGCGTCTTGATATGCTGCAGAATGATGTTACTCAAATGTCGTAAACAAATTCAGCAGGAATCAACTGATTATCAAATTTGTCTTACATCACTAATTTCACCTCTGAATCATATACCACTTATATCATGTACCATATCATATCTTACACCACGCCCATTTAGTTGTCATCCATTCATAATCTGAAAGACAACAATTGAGGATTATAAAGGGAAACCAATGGTAGCCGTCGGGATGACCATATATGGTGTGTTGTTACCATGGCGACACGTCAATCAGAAGAAACTTGTGACCATCTTCACAAACTCCGCGATGTCTATTTGTCCGTCCATGTTATAATCGGCGAGTCGGATCAGCTCTGCGATAGCCTCGCTCGACAGCTCCATGCCGACGACGCTGGCCATGCCTGCCTTCAACTCATCCGTGCTCAGGAAACCGTCCCCGTTCTGAAACAACAACAAAAATCGAAAATCATGAAATAATAATTTTTTCATACATTTTAGAAATTTGTTTCTTACTGCAGATGTTACGTTACTATCATATGTTGTGTAGTACCCCCCTCACATTAGGCGAAAATCAATCGGACGACGAGTCTGCGAGCTCTAGATTATGAGGAGGCATGACCCTGACGAGAAGGGGGAATTAAAAAAAAAATGACGAACCCTGCCATTTCTTCGTCGGCATCAGGGTCATGCCTCCTCGTAATATAGAGCTCGCAGACTCGTCGTCCGATTGATTTTCGCCTAATGCGAGGGGGGGCATAAGCGGCCCCTTTTCCCCTATGCAACAAGGTGTCCGATTCGTCGGGAACGTTTGTCCATGGACTATTACTTTCAGTACTGATGTGCAGATACTGCTGTAGATACTACTAGCACGTGAATATACCATGGTATGCAGTGAGTGATATCATTTTTCAAAATATAACGCTTGACAATTAATGATACGTTTAAAGGAAATGATTTTTATTGACAAATACCTTGTCTATATAATTGAACGTCGCCACCATGGCCTCATGGGTTTCCTGTGGGTTGTATAAAGCCTTCTTTATTTCTTCCAAAGCTTTTACAACTCTAGGAAAGGTGTCCAAATCCATCTTCACATCAGCGTGCAGTTGGCGCTCCCTGATCATAGCCTATATTACGCAAAGAAATACAATGAATGAATGAATGAGTCAATGGATGAGTAGATAAATGAAGCTATATTCACGTCTCTTAAGCTTTGAAGTTAGCGGGCCTGCCTCTGGAACTAGAAGCCGTGAGTTCGATTATGCTTGTCGAAAAGAGCTGGGGGAATTTCTTCGGTAAAATGAACATGTAAATACCTTACATAGCGTCTGTCCTCTCTGTCCACACTCCTAAGCAGGGATACCCAACAGCCAAGCTGTCTGAATGTGCCCTGCTCTTTCAACCGTCACCCTTAGTTCCTGACCACCCTGCTTATAAATATTAATGAGCTTACTCTTATATATGCGAGACCCGGCTTTTGAAAACGTAAAGCCTATCTGATTGGCTGACAGCTGGTTTGGGGGATGGGGGACGTTCACAGGAACTAAGAGTGACGGTTAAAAGAGCAGAGTTCATCCAGACAGGCCGTTTGGCTGATGGATGTCCCTGTGTAGGAGGATGTCTCTGTCACGACCGGTGGAAGACTAGCTCCAGTTCAGTGAGCTAAAACTGGATCGAGATCACTTTCCTTTTTTATGCGTGGTTTTATTATACAATGTGCTTTAAAAGAAAGTACAGATAGAACAAAATACACATATATATCGAGATGACATTCATTTGGTATTGAAATATTGAAGTATGAAGATTATTACGTTGACTAGCTTGTTGCTCCAGGGAAGGCCCATGTCCTTCGCCAGGTTCAGCAGCCCTTGTGCAGAGATGGAGCCGTCCTTGTTCACATCGTACTTCTGAAACAGTGCCTCGATGTTCTCCGCCGTTTTGGCTTTGCACAAAACACGTAAAACAAGAGTTCGGAGACCTCATACCTCCATGAAATATTTTGATTAAAATGCAAATTACTTTCACATCTGCATAATTTATGCTTGCTTATGTACTCCTTGCACTAATTTGCACAAGTGAGAATGTTGACAGCTCAATCATTTACTGCATGTACTAAGAAGAATTTGGACACTGTCACATTAATTATTCAAATTAGGGATTTAGTTGCATAATTAGAATTTGCTTATCTTCCACCTACATATGTTACATGTATTTGAGTTCTATACTGGAAAACACAGTAAATATAGATTTTTCTCATTAAATATGCAAATTATGTCTTAATTTGCATAATTTGCACTTCAATATGTACATCTCTGCCACAGGTACTTGTATACTAAATATCATGGAAACCCATCTTTCCTATGCTCCGTTATGCTCCTTGGAAGATTTTGACAAAACCGCTCCTGCAGTTCCATAGCAAGCTGCCAGGGGGCCCAAACATGCACCACTCATTCCTTATATCACAAGCTATCTGCCACCAAGAAATCAAGACCATAGCATGTCCAGGTAAAAAGATACAAAAAATTGAACTTCTGCTGTAGTACCAAGGTCACACACTAAGGGGGGGGGGGTCGAAAATTGACCTTGACCTTCGTCTTCCCAACCCCTACCCACATACCCCTACCTACCCGCATACACAAGTTATGCTTACCACAAATATCCGGAAACATAAACACACACACGCACACACCAAAAACTATACCTCAATTTTTCATGGAGGTAAACATGTAAGCTCCTATGCTTTTATGGATACATGAAAATACTTGAACCCACTAGGATGGGTGAAGTCGATGGGGCTGTCAAGAATAGGGCCAAGGGCCTGGCAAATGTCTGACATACATGCAGTATCATATTGCGTATCTTCACATATAGAGGCTACTGTTCGGTAGAGCTCCCTACATATAACCTAGCTAGGTTATGTATCATTTGATGCTTTGTTTAACAAAAAAGTAAACAAAGTGACCGATTGACAACATTTTGGTTGCATATCAGAACTATGT
>NC_049983.1:16479368-16550256 GCF_000003815.2 Branchiostoma floridae | reverse complement strand
TAGGTTGAACACCCCCGTTAGAAATGGTAGCTTCGCCACCCTCAAATCAAAACATGTAGGTCAAAGGTTAAATTTATTGGCGCCATTTTGCATGTGAGACGGATTCGCACACGTCTCCATTTCTTCTCATGTTGGTATAAATTGGACGTGTACAGTATTCTCGGCTCTTTTACGGACTTAGGTTTTTCCCCTCTCTCTGCACACGAGGGTGGAGAAAATGGGGAACATTCATAGGTAGCGTATAGAAAGGACGCACGGCCTGCCCAGCTGAAAATTCGAGAAGCTGCAGAACTGTGCATGGTTGGTGTGTGAGGTCCAGCATTCAAGTATCAGATTTAGCTCCAAGGACAACATTGTCCGTGCTTGATACAACTATGGCGGCAGTACAGAAGCCCGTGAATGTGCGAATGGTGCGATTGGTAAAGCGGGCACACCAAGGTAAGGAGAGACCTTTCTTTGTCATTACCCCGCCCCCCTAATCCCCTAGTCAGCGTCGCCGTTTTGATAATTTTTTTTTTTTACAAAATCGCGTCACAGAAATAGCACAGATATTGTTGTTGAGTAGTGCTATGTCAATCCATTATGTTAGAAAAACGAACACAATCGAGCAGATTCTCATAATTTACGGATATGTACGGATATGCTATTTTGCCCTTCGGTGACCCCAATTTCAGTCAGGTGACATAAATTCAGCGGCGGCCATATTGGTGGAAAAGAGTGTCGCGCGGTTCTTTGTTATGAGAGAGAAATCGTTCAGCTTGATATCAATCCAAGATGCCTTGCTACTGCATCGTTTTGAACTGTCAGACACCAAGTAGAGCCAAGGGTCGATCGTACTGCCGCATCCCCGCCATCATCACAAACCAAGGCGAGGAAACACAGCGGCTGTCCGAGGAAAGGCGGCGGCTGTGGCTGGCCGCCATCAACCGAGGCGAGCTCACGGAGAACACCCTGCAACATGCTCGCGTCTGCGGGGCTCATTTCGTATCGGGGAAGGCAGCGCCTCTGTGGAACAGGACCAGCGTAGACTGGGTGCCAACGCTAAACCTCAGGCTACAGACCATTAGCGTAGACGAGGAAAGGGCGCAGGAAAGAGCATGGAGACAGTTTACGAAAAGGCGGAGGAGGGAAGCGGGTCATCAGATGATTGGGGCGCATAGTATCGAAGAGAAACATTCAAGTAACATCATTTAGCTCAAAATTGCCTCACAATGGAACTATCATAAAATTTTACAAATTTGCTGATCAGAAGATGGTGAAAAATCGTTCTGTTGGCTGATATATATTTGCCTGACTTTTTGGATTTATCGGCCGCCATCTTGGATTTATTGGTCGCCATCTTGGATTTATACCCCCCCCCCCACCAACATGGCAGCAGGGAATCATTTGCAAGCACAATATTTAGATGTTTTTCGACATCATACCTACATGGCCCATTCCAGTTCTTCTACTCAATTTTGCAGTAGAATGGAGATTATTGTTTCATTGCAATGCATTCAATGCCACATATTTGAATTCATAACTTAACATATAAAAATTATTCATTCTTGTTGACAATCACCAAATTATAGAGACCAATCAGAAATCTCGATGTAACGTTATATCATTTTTTATGCCATAACGTCATAGAAGTTCCACAAGTGGTGAATAAAGTTAGGATATCACATGGGGTTCTATAGTTTATCACATAATATGGTTGCATAGAATCATCCAAACGCATATCGTCAATGTGGACCATGCATGCATGCAAGCTGTGGTCAAAAATTCAAATTCTGGATTTCCATGTTGGAATTGTTGTTGTTAAAATGAATGTTTTCTAGGGTAGGTAGGACATAGATACTGAAATAGATAACGTTACAATGATTCCATCTCAACCTTAGTTCCTGCCCTCCTGCAGACCTTTTAATTTTTATTGGCTATTTATTTACATTTGCACAAGTAGTATAAAGCACTAAAAGATGTATGAGTTATACAGTAAATTATGATAATGTCATTAATGCCCCACCTTTTCTTTTATTTGCTTCTCTTACTCCGTGGATTTATTAATTTGTTGGTTATTGCAAATTGCCAGGCCATATGATGCACAATATATCCTAACTAACAATGTAACATGTGCCATCACGCACTAGGTGGAGCACAGGCAGGAGGTGACACCACGGCACCGAGCACATCGAAGCGTGCTCGTGTCTCGGACAGTTTACAACATGGTGGTGAAGATTTACATGGAGCTGGTGACCATGTCAGTGAAGAGGTAAGTTGTCTTGGTAATGGTTCTTAACTTTTGATAAATGTTTCTATCACAAATAAAGACATATTATGGCTGGGGCTCTAATTAGGTTATATTTGTTTCATAAGAATATGATGATACAAGTATGTTACTTGTATGTTTGTGTGTTTATTCATTTGTGTATTAGTAATTTTGTGTGTGTATTCATGTGTGTATATGTGCATGTGTGTGTACTTGTGTGTGTATGTGTACATACTACATGTATGTGTGTATTCATGTACATTTGTATGTGTGTATGTGTATTCATTGCATGCATTTAACTCTTCAGGAAAACTAATTAAATCCTGAACTCAGGATTGAAACCCTCAACTCATGTGTCAACAAGAAGGATTGCTCACCCCAAGACCAAGCATGCTCCAACTTCTGTCTTTCTTAAGTTTCCTATCATTGTTCTTACAGGACAGTACTCCAATGGTGGGCACCCTCGGCTTCTCCAAGGAGACAACCCTTGCCCTGTTGAACAGAATGTTCACAGAAGAGCTGCTGTCCGAGCTCAACCGGAGAAGCATCGTGGTGAAGCCAGCAGGCGGAGACAGGCCCAGGGGCAGGTCCGACCTTGAACATGTGCTGAGAGAGGTCATGACGAGAGAGTACGAAGAAGCGGAGGGGAACAGTGGTACTAGCATGGACACGAGTAACACTAGCTCTACATTCGAGCACAGTCGTAGTGACGCTAGCTCATCGTTCGAGCACAGTTCTCGGCTTGATGAAGAGACAAGTGGTAGCGAAGTGTTTTCAGGACCAAACAATGAACAAGCCCCCACAGATAATATCCAGGAACCCACAATGATGATTCAACAGACTTCTACTAGCAGACAAGCAGCAGACATGAACATCTCTGAGGCTCCAAGTACTTCTAGTGCGTACCCTGTAGAAGTACTGGTCAAGAAAGAGCCTGTCGAAGATGTTGAGTACTGTGTGGCCACATCTTCTAGTTCTTCCAACATTGTTGCAAGCACGACAGAACCCTCAACGAGTCAAACGGGGCATCCAGGCATTGGAGACGGGTCACAAGGAAGATTGGCACGAAACCTTAGTCAGGCCGAGAGAATTAAGACGGAGTCAGAGGTGGAAGAAGGCACAGAAGATATTGAGCAGGAGGACTTGAGTAGTGAGCACTGTCCTTCCTCGCCAAGACAACTGTCTCAAGAGCTAGACAAGGTGGAAGTGTCCACAGAAGACGAAGGAGACGCCAAGCCATCAACTTCGACTGAAGAACCAGTGAAGGTTAGCTGACTCATTTTGGCTATTTCTCTCGGGTATAGGGTTTCACACACTTGCAGGTTTGTCATAAATTTTGGGGTGAACAGTCAAAAGGAAATTGCACTTATGTAGGTAGTCATAAGAAATTTTTAGGTACTGTCTAATTTGTTGTCTATACTACATTTTACACCTATACAATCACCCATTCTGAGTTAACGTGTGCCAATGCTGTAGCAAGAAAGTATCAGGCTATCTTAAGTGCTACTTGCAGGCTACCTTAGTACTTTCTACAGCTTCTACAACCACATAAACGGTACTTTTTCCTGACCTATAGACTCTGGAAATATTATGTATTATGTTTTTACTATGATAGGTAGCCATATCATTTTTTTAATGCATGTTCTGTTTGTTAATATATGGGAGCCTTTTATGTTGAAACAGTGTGAAAACGCCTGTGGCAGATCATATCAACGACTAAAACATTGCACATAATTCAATACTTGACAATGTTCAAAGTGCATTCCTTGGCTTGAGTTCGGGTTTTTAAATATGGTCCAGCAAGAACTGTTGGAGGAGCTTGTCCATTTTGTGCTCATATTAGTATTACACCTGGTTCCACTCGAAAACAGTCACAGGTTTTTTAGTTACCTTACATACATGTAAACAGACAAGGGCATAAATCACAGACAAAAGTACATTTTCCCTTAACTTTTCTAGGTGGGAAAAACTTTAAAAGGTGATCAGATGCGAGGAGTTTATGTGTGTTTTGCATTAAGCAAACATAGTTTTTACTTTGGTTTCACGTAGAAAGTGGGGAAGACAAGAGCTGAAATTCAGAGAGCATACAGGGAAAGGAAGAAGGCAAGAGAAGGCGTACTGTACAAGGAAAGGGAGATGAATCGTGTCAAGAAATATTACACGCCAGTGGCTTTGTTGAGTCCCGAGGAAAGGGAGAGAAGAAATGCGAACGTAAGAGAGAGGATGAGGAGACACAGGGCCCAGAAACCTGGAAAAAAACGTCGCCGTTGACTACTGAAGACATGGAGAGACGAAATACAAACGCAAGAGACAGGATGAGGAAGGAAACATGCAGAAAAATTACTCGTCAAAATGGACTTCAACAAGAGCTAAAGAGGGAGTGGGCACGGGAAGAGGATCAAAGTGTAACAGAACAAGCTGGTGGTAGAAATGGAGATGGCTAACAACGGCATAAAAGAAATTTGCATGCGTAACAAAAAATGTTGCAAGGGTCACGCTTATTTTCAACCAGCGTAATGGTACTAGTACATGACATGTACATAATATATATGTATTTGTATTTGCATGAATGCGTGGTGTTCAATGACATGAAAAGTGTTGACATGACCCTCCATACTTACAACATATCCTTCTGGTTATGGTAATTTAGTCTTATTAAAAAGATAATTGAGTTTGAATCGATTGTTTCAATAAACAATACAAGATGAGAATGTTATCTTTGTGTCAACCTACATCAGGCTGTTGAAAGTGACATGGTTAAGTTTAATGTGCAATACTTCAGATTGTTCAGAAAATAAAGAAAAGCTGGCACCTTACAAATGTAAGTTATATAGTCAATAGTGTGGGCAATAGCATAGGACCATTATACAACAACTTCATATTTTTCACATTTTGACTTTATAACCTTCATGGCACACGTTAACTAAGAATGGGTGACATACAATTAAAGCTCATTCACATTCTGGACTGCACATGCACCAGGTCAAAGTTTAAGGCTCCTAACCTTTATTCAGTTCTTGTTTGATCATACTTTATACATGACATTACGACATGTTCTCTTTCTTGTGATGTTGTAGGGGCCTTGAACTTTGACTTATTACCCACAATGCAACACACAGCGCACATGTGTAGCTTAAATTTGACTCTAAATGACATTGAGGGATAATGAAAGTCAATCATAATTGCCCATGGCCTGAAGTACGTCTGTTCCCATATGGAATATATCCCATATGGAATATATCCCATATGGAATATATCCCATATATCAGTATATATATAATAATATATATCTGATTCAGTAATCATTCCTTGCTACACTAACAGGCTGATGGGAAGGCTTCATTGGGCACATGGTTACCCTATTTGTACATGTAACATTAGAATATGATATCTGTACATGTAGAACCCATTTGTGAATGCATTTTAGTATACGTCGTACCGTCACATTTAACATTATAGCTATGGCCAGCAAGTTATTACTTCCAGTGCTGTGGGAGGGATACATTTTTTTTGCAATCTCAGCACATTTTATTCTCAAATACTGGGTTTTACTACTACTACTTCAAGAGTGTCATCATATTTATTATTAGTAAAAGATCCTCAATATGTACTATACAGTCTAAGTCCAAGTTGCTGAATGTCTTGACCCTGTTCTTATAAAAGTCATAAACAAAAAAACAAAGAAAAGCTTTCCAGTTCTATATGTAGCCTTGTTACATGTATGTTTTATATGAAGCCTGACTAGCGTTATGGCCCACAATGCGTAGCATGCAATTACGCTTTCCGAACTCGTGCCATCAATATGGAGGCGGGAGGAACATCAGCTTCGTGAACCCCTAAACTTGGACAAACAAGCTTAAGCCTAACGGAGGTACGTATCCTTCATAGGTTATTTGTGTGCGATTTTTAGATGATAGTATTACATGTTTTGTAAATGTTTCATCAACTGTTGGGAGGGAAAGTTTGAAACCCGTATTTTAAGATAGAGCAGCTAATGACAAGTGCAGGGACTAGCACAATCAGAGCTTTGTATGTATTTGAGTTTTGTGCTGTCAACTTACACCTATCTCGCACTCACCACATACTTCTCAAATTAATGTACCTTTGACTAGTGCACAGATTGCAGTAAATGCAGTTGCATCCTAAACAAGTAAATGCTGCAATAACAGACGGTCAAGGAACACTGGAAAACATTGCTTCATGGTCAATAACAGTTAAAGGGCATTAGAATGACTTTCAGATAAAATTTATATTGTGTGTAGAGGTTTTTCAAGACTTGGCATACACAACCCTCAGTCTTTAACTAAGTAGAAGCCTACTCGAATATGCTTCTCCTACATGGATATGCTTCTTATGTACAGTTTGTACATGTAGATAGCACTAAGCTCATGCAAACCACAATGGAACAATTTGCATATCCTGCGGCTAAACCTTTGCCCATGGAAGCACTACCCGCTGTCAGAATGCCACAAGGTGTGTTAACTTCAACAGCAGGCTTCTCCATTAGTGGTAGTGCTGTATCATACTTTTACCGGGTATGCCACGAGAAATTGTTATTCTATACAGAAACTATAGGGGTATGAATGACGTACTGTGCACGGTAAAACAATTACTCAATTAAAAAAAAGAAAATAATTTAGTTAATATTTGAGCAATTTTTTGCAGTTAATTTCATGTGGCGTTATTTGGCTTTGTGTAGAATTTTGCAGGCTCAAGAGATTCTGTGTTCAAGAGTGTGT
Source organism: Branchiostoma floridae (assembly GCF_000003815.2). Classification (NCBI taxonomy): domain Eukaryota; kingdom Metazoa; phylum Chordata; class Leptocardii; order Amphioxiformes; family Branchiostomatidae; genus Branchiostoma; species Branchiostoma floridae. Next base: position 16,543,269 of record NC_049983.1, on the reverse strand, counting down.
CGATGAACCCGATCAGTCTTGTCTTGCACATTTTTATTACATATATCCATGGATTTGTTTCAATATTGAATAATTTGATATTATTATATTATTATTTGTGTGAGAGAGTCCTTTCATTTGAATCTCCTTTATTTTCTAGGATTATTCTATTCTCATACTTTTAAGTCTTTTTCGAGGCAAAGAAAGGAGAGAAAGCTTCTTGTTTTTGAAAAGCAGAAGCCTGACTATAGAGGCCACCTATTTTTGATTCAGTGTAAAGTGTAATGGAACCCTATACTCGAAGGGATGAGACTTAAACCGTTCTTTACAAGCTGCATGTTTGGCCACACACCGAATTCCTTCGTCCCCCGGATTTTTGCAGGGCATGAATGGAGCGCGCAGGCGAAACAAGATAAAAAGAGAGCACACATTCTGTGATTGGCCCATTGCTGCCATAGGAGCCACAACCACTGAAGGGACCACTGCTAGCAAGACCACCTCTTACTGTACCCCCACTGGCAGTACCACTGTTAACAACACCACTGGCTCACCATCCAATACCCACCCACCCAGCACTGAACCATCCCCCAACATCCCCCCATTCCTCAACACAAGCCCACCCCTAAATACCCTGCCATCCCCATTTAACACTAACGCAATGTCAGCCTCCACTGCTTGTAATGGTGGGGTGCCATTCCAGCTGTCCCACTCCCATCCCACCTCACCTGAGAACACTTTTAACTCACCTGGACATTCCGCTGCATCTCAGGTACCACCTGGTGATAACAGGAGCCAAGCTGAGGTGAGTGTCTAGGCCCACTTGACATTTCTAGAATATCTTTTTATTATTATTCAGTGTGTGGAGTTTGTATGTGTTACTTTTGGCTGTTATCTGTTTGTTTTGCACTGACACTCAAAGAGTGACAGGAAGTGAGAGATAGTAAAACTTGGTTGTTTAGTAATAATTTGCCTGTATGGGACAGGAAGTTATTATATCTCAGGTTAACAGAAACCTTACCTACATTGTTGTAAGAGAAGCACTTCATCCCAGTTGAGTCTTTTCTTCAAGACATAAATTTAACATATTTTGATACATACTTAAAGTAAATTAGTCATCATCATATGAACTATTTGAACACTCCTTGAAAAGTGTGCATGCCCCATAAGTTGATCATACATGTAGTTGTATTGGTAAACTCAATCCTAGCCCATATAGTCTGATCATCATTACATCTACCTTATGAAATGTGAAATTTTGCACTTTGCAGGTTAACTGGATTTATCCAAACCAGGTCCATGTACATGTACAAGTAAGTATAAAGCCTGATCTCAAACTACATGTGTACACCAATAGCACAATGAACAACTGAAATATAATTTTGAAAAAATAAGGAAACAACATTTTGGAAGAGTGAGTATGTCATTGTTAAGTGCATGTATTCGTTCAGATACACGTACCACACTTTGGACACAACTAGAAATAATTCTGGGCATGTGTTGGCAATTATTTAGATATTAAGTGGCAGCCTTCCAGTATGCAAGTTGGAAATGGTGTAATAGGATACTTGGAGAATTGAAAGTCCTGGTTTGGCTTTGGTCTGATGTTGAAGAAAATATTTACAGAATGAGTCATTGCTTCACTTGTACATAGATGTCAAGTCTTGTCCTGGGTCCACATATATGATGCCTGTATGTGGGTCTAGTATCTTTACGTCTTTTTTTTACTAAGTGCAGCATACCGCAGCAAACTGCATCAATTGGGTACTAGGTGATTCTGTAGCAGCAACACAGTATAGGTCTAGTTTTGCTGATCTGATTAATTAACCAGCTTAGTGGGGTCACATTGGCGAAATAGAGTTCCACGACCCCATACATTTGTACCTTAGCCAAATGATTTTTTCCATTACAACTGGTATATGAATTATGCATGTAAGTTAATAACTAACTGAATGAAATGTTCTCCATTTGCATGAATTAAGGGTTAAGACTTTGTTTGATTCTTTACTTTGCAGGCTAGACAGCCCCCAGTGCCCCTGGGAGGGCCGGAGCATGGGGTGCTAACCTACCCCTACATCCTGACCCAGGCCAAGAACAAGGCCAAGACACCTGAGCAGTTCTTCAAGGAGCTGATGGGAATCTACTTCACGGAGGACGAACTGTTCAGGGGAAACCTTCACGGCGGCGGGAACAACGAGGCGCTGAATCCTGCTATCATCGGCGCTATTCTTGGTAAGGATTTCTGGCATGTGATGGACTCCATACAGCCTCTGCCAGGCTTCCCATGCCACTGGGAAATACAGAAGTAAATGTAGCAAGACTAGTTTTTGCTTACAGGCGTGGTCACATAGATTGTGCGATTGTCCTATGATTGCTTACAACGGGCATTTTGGAGGACAAAGATGTACTTCTCCAGCAAAGTTCAACAGTCTTGGTACACAATATGCTGTGTCAGATACATGTCGACGGTTGGTTCTGTCATGGCCTGCTTAAAAATCCCATAGCATCAAAATCGTATCTCAATCACACAATCTATGTGACCGCGCCCTTAGCTGGTTCCTCTGTATTATCCATCAATTTGGCCTCTTTCTGCTGCATTTTCCTGTGGCATTGGGCACCTGGTACAGGCTAGACTTCATGTACAAAGTCTTTGGTTTTCATGTTTGTTTTTATTTGGGTTAAGGTTGGTGTGTGTTGGTAAATTGTTTTTAATGCACTGAAAGTAGGGTGGCAGGAAGTGAGTTTGAAGATGACCGCAAAGGCTAGACTTTCCTGATCCAGGAAGTACAGGTCAGAGTCGGCACAAGTAGTCATTAGTCAGTCATGACTGTCCTAGCCATTGTCTCAATGAAGAAGGTTTTGTTTTTGGTCTGTATTCAAATTTGCAGTGACAGGAACTGATCAAGGTACATGTCAACCAAAACTTGTTTATTAAACCAGGCTTTATGAGAAACACTGAGAAACTAAATTGTACCTCCTATGTGAATTCTGTTCACAGCAGAGACCATGAGACAGTACAATGGTGTGAGGATGATGTTATCCAAGGTGGTAAATGAAAAGTGCTGCCGTGTACGGTCTACTCGCAAGACACGCAAGAAGAAATCATCAGTTGATCATCAATAAACGTAATGGGAAATTGTGACATCTTTGAACTCTTGTTCTAAATGTTCTCAGGAAAATAGAACCTTAACTTAAGATCCATGTGAATTCTGTTCACAGCAGAGACCAAGAAACAGTACGGTGAAGGGAAGGTGATCTTGTACAAGGTGGTAAATGAAAAGTGCAGCAGCGTACGGGCAACCCGCAAGAAACACAACAAGAAGAAGTCATCAGATCAAAGCACAATGAGAAATGAAAGAGAAGTGCTGAGTTTTTCATGGAATCATGACATCTTCAAACTCTAAATGTCTTCGGTCATACTGAACATTTAATCCTTGTCCTGCTGGCGATTTTTGGCCAATTTAACTCCCCAAAACTGATGGCTTCATCGGATCAGTAAAACCTGTTCTGTGCAGTGCTGCTGCAGATTTACTCCCCCATTCCATGGGCTTTGCAACTTGGTATGCAACTTTTACATGAGAAATACCCCAAACCCATAACAACACAGCTCAGCATGACAAGGGTTAAATATGTCCATCCCATATATAAACGGGCTCAGCAGGACAAGGCTTTTAATTTAAGGTCCCTGTGAATTCTGTTTGCAGCAGAGACGAAGAGACAGTACGGCGGTGTGAAGGTGCGGTTGTACAGGGTGGTCAACGAGAAGTGCGGAAGGGTACGGGCGACCTGCAAGAGCCGTAAGAAACGCAATAGCAAGCTGGCTGCCCTGCAAGATGCCAGCAAGGTGTAGGATAGCACAGTTGAACAGCCATGTACCATGTCAGTGTGAATAGCATAGTAGTAAGTATAGGACAGCAAAGTTGAACAATCATGTACATGTACCATGTCAGTGTGAATAGCATAGTAGTAAGTATAGGACAGCAAAGTTGTACAATCATGTACTATGTGAATGTGAATCTCACATTGCTGTGAGAGCTTCATATTCATGTACATATTCCGGCAGTACTACTAGTGAGGTTATCATTATCTACATGCATGTAATATGATTAACTTAAGGGTAGTCTCCAGGAAGTATTTTTGTCAATAGTGACTTTTTTCTAATGGTTCCTACATTAACATTGATGACATAACATTAATTGTAATGCTGACATTGTACAACCGTTACAGTAACTGTTGGGAAGTACTAATATTTATATGTAAGTTTGAAATGTTTCTAAACATTTAATACGTGTAATGAAGTATTATAATTATGATATGACAATCATATTAACTTTGACTTTACTCACCATAATCACATTGTTGTTCTAGAAATCTTTTGATTGTGTAAACACATGTTATTGCCTTGTGTCATTCAGATTAAATCTGAAGAAGAACTGAAAGCTTTTGTGTGATTTAGTAGTCCTTCATTTTCTCCCTTTTTCTGAAATTCTTAGTGTGATGCCATACTTCCGTATGTATACGTATATAATCGGATATATTTTAAGGAAATCACATCAAATCGTGGTGGTATATAAGCTACAGAATATTCAGTTCAAGTTGAAGGTAGTAGTCTAACAAAAATGAAGAATAGACGTTAAATGCAGCCATACAAACTGTAGGACATGGCCATAATGTCACATCTATACAAAGTCATGTAATAAACTAGGCTGTATAGGCAGTTCTAACATTCACAATGTACAAATGTTGGTAAAGGATGACTTATAATGGTCCTTTTTTGTTTTTCCAATTTATTTAAACATCATGAAATAATTATTTACCTGTGTGGCACAATGGCGATAGAAACCGGTATGGCGACTGCCCCATACACTGAGAGGGAAAGATTTTAACTCAGCACCAAATAGCAGTTACCCAAGCAACTGGATATGATTTTATAAATGGTCAGATGTTTCAGGTACACGAAGCATCCACTACCTTTTGCTGAAGAGCAAGTTTTGTAATACCCTAACTTTAGTATGGTATGAAATATTCTAAACATAACTTGTCCAAGTTCAACTTAACTGTTCATGTCAAGGCGAGTAGCTGGAATCTTTGGGCAAAGGCAAGGATTTCTTACTAATAGGCTTCACTTTTTTGCTGTCTACTTGGATTCCCATGATTTTTCAACCTTGTCCAAGCAAGGTCTCACCCCAGTACCCAATTATAGCTGTTGCAGGCCACGTCAGAAGACTTGCCCCAGACATTTGCCTCAGTGAGACCATCGTCCAATGAAAGCAATTGCGTCGTCACTTTTGAGAGACCAAGGTCAGTGACTCAACCTCAAAACATTTCTATGATGCATTCATTTTATTAGAATTTATTTCATCCACATTCTATAAGAATGAAAATTAGCATTAGATGGATGGTTCAGTTCATTTTGTTTTTGTATATGTACTAGGAATGCTACTGTATTTTGTAGCTCGTAATGTTGCAAGGCCCCATTTTTAATACATATAATAAACATTACAATCAGTATTTTCTTGGTTTAGGGTGTTATATGACACAGGTCATAACTTCCTTTAACTACCTGCCTGGGTGATCATACATGTGCACTATATGTTTCAGTAGACGAATAAAGAAAAAAATATTTATTGGTCCCTATTGTGTTATCAATGGACTTAATTATAAAGCAGGCCTCTACGTAGATGTAATCTCCATGCAGATCTTACTGTAGCATAAGATACATTGTAGTATCAAAAGCTGCCAGAGGAATGAAGCTGGCCTAGGAGTGTGTTTGGCTACCGGATAGCATACACACTCCTAGGCTGGCTTCACTCCTCTTGCCTCTTATGCTACCGTAGGATCTGCTTGGAGATTTATCTGTACCCACCACTACCTGTAAGCCTTGAGACATTGTTTGGTGCAATGCTTATGAATGATTTTTCGATTCCATGTAGAAAGAGGGTGCGTACAGACATGAGCTCTCATTACCCAATACTTAACCAGTATTACGAGAAGGGTATGCAGAACACCAAAGACGAGGCATGTCGGAAGATGATCACCGAGGTTGCCCAGAAAATCAAGCTTCCCGAGCTGAATGTTAAGGTAAGAATAGTAAAGCTTAAGTTGCCCATACATCAGTGAGATCCATCAGGCCCGGCCCCCATCACTGTTTCATAGCCCTGGGGCCACACCTACGGGTGCAAGCACCACAGCAGAGGGCTAATTCGCTGGTAGTGTAGCAGAGAAAGAAGTATGCACCATTTTTAGCAGTCTTTTGGTATGACCAGGCTACAATATCTAGTCTTCCTTGGAGCTCTGTCCCTAATTGCACATTGCTTGTTAAGAATAGTATGATAGTGATATACTACGTGCATTTAAGTTCGCGGGGATTTAATTTCGCGGTAGCGGGAAAATGGACTTTTCGCGGTAGCACCATGCACTGTAATCTCTTACTGTTATGGAAAAATATTCGCGGTGGTTTTAAATTCGCGGTGAAGCGGCCACCGCGAAAACCGCGAACATTAATCCACCGCGAACATTTCTGCATTTACAGTATATGATAATAGGCCAAACCAATTTTAGTTCTCAGACATTTTAAGGGAAAAGTTTACCTAGCAGTGAAAATGAAATCAGAAGTCTGGGAGGAAAATGATCCAATTCAAATTTAGTCCCTCAAATATTGGCCAAGCATGCTACATATAATTTATAAAGTGTGAAGTACTATGTATACCCAGTTCTCCCTTTTACAACAAATGTACTGCTTTCCATTAATATGAGAAAGCAATGTAACACCATTGACATGTCAGTAGACACCCCGGCTTACAATTAAAAAACCTATACTTGGTACTTGGTAATGGTAACACATTTACATATTGCATCTTTTTTGCTAAGCAGAACTGGATTTATAACACAAATAAGGAAAGAGAAAGGCAGAGGAGAGGAGAAGAGAAACCATCCACAAAGAAACGCAAAAGGCTTTTCAGAAAGAGAAAGTGTGGTGCCTACAATCGCTTCATGAGCTGGTACTTGAAAGGTAATGTCATTTTCATTCATCAGTATGTTAATTCTAAGCCAAACATAGATATGTTAGATGCATGCATTTTATCTAACCACCATATTAGAATAGATCCTTGCAGGGGGTATCATTGTTTGACACATTTGATGCATGATATACACTACATAACAACTTTGTTAAAGATTAATCAAGCTTGTAAACATACTTGTTCAGCTTCATCACAAGCAGTATTCAAAAGAGAGGCATAAACTTTACGTGTAAGGAAGTCTTTTTTGCCTGTGAAATGACCTAGTGATTTGTGCCACATGACACTTAAACCACTTACATGTATCATTGAAGCTACAATTTGCCAAATGAATGTACAAATGTATGCACTTCTATCTCCACTTCTATCTCCACAGGAAAAAGTGGACCAAATGTGTTAAAAGATGCCGCGAGGGAATATGAAAGGCTGAAGAAGGAGGACCCTGAGTTCCTGAAGAAGTTCCAAGAAGAAGCTGAAAAAGTTGAAAACAATCCAAAAGCGTCCCTCCAAGAACTTGACTCAGGAGGCAAAAAGCAGGCAGCCCAGGAGTTATACAAGGTCTTACAAAAAACAGTAAGTTAATTGTGCCATTTTTAACTGCTCAAAGTATGAAATACAGGCAAACCTGTCTATAGCGGCCACTCAAGGGACTGGTCAAAATTGGCCACTATAGAGAGGTGGCCACTATAGAGAATATGCTAATTAATTGACCACAAGCAACAAGTTACACATAGTTTTAGTACCCACTGATCTCTATTCACATAATACAGTACTGTACATGTACTGCAATGATTTTTACACTATATGTATTAAGAAAACAAAAGCTATAAAAAGTTTTAAATGTTCTACAGTTGATATTGTCTGAAGAGACCGGTATCGTCATATTTCTTTGATCTTTCGTCTTGTATCTTTTGATACTTCGCCGTACGTGTGTTCCCGCTCGCGTTCACACGTCAGATTTGGCCATTATGCTAATGTGGTACTCACAAGAAAAGTCACGTCATTTTAGACTTATCTCTTAATAAATGTAAGAATACAATCCACCATAGTCTGAAGATCATATCATTTTGTCTTTGTAACAATTATTCAGATTTTTTTGTGATGTAAATTAACCTAAGCGATAGTGTATTAGAACGTAACGTAAACACAATTTACCTCCGTAATATTGGTGTCGTCTATTGACCTTATATGACTTCGTTTGTCAGCAGGTATGGGTAGCGCCAGTTTACGAAGTTTTGTTTTGAAAATAAGTCAAAGAGGTTTTAAATCCGGCGTAGGGTGACGATACGAGCGCTGTATATGGCCGAACGCGTGCGGAGACATAGATCAGCGGTCCGCGTGGCCGTAATCGGCAGTGTGTTTGTACCTGCGGGACCGGAAATCGTGTGGCCGTGGCCGCGTTGGACAGGTGGCCGCTAAGCCTATTTCTTAATAATTACGAATCCAAGGGACCGACAAAAAGTGGCCACTATGGGCAGGTGGCCGTTATGCAAAGGTGGCCGCTAATACAGGTTTGACTGTAATTATGTAAATGTGAGAATATAGTGTAGTTGATGTCGATATCATACATATTGCCTTATTCAGAAAATTTCCACTTTATATTATATCATACCTAAAAGTTGTGAGTGCTGACCATCTTTTCTGGTTAGGTGACAGATCTTCACACTTGTGGGTGGGATGGAGTCGTTAAATTCTATGACCACAACACAAAGAAGAGGAAGAGTTGTGGAACACCTGGAGGCAACGAACTTTTTGAGTCCAACTCAGCCACCGATGCTGAAAAAAGTGAGTGTCTCAAGAAAACTTACAAAACAAAAATTGAAGGTCTCATACCTCTGTGAAATAGTCATGTCAAGTCAAACAATTGCATCAGGTACAATGTATGGCAAATAACATGTACATACATTATGCATCACTAACAGCTACAAACTATCCACACTAGTTTACTTATGTAACATCATTACTAAATACAAAATATGATGGGCCAGGCACATTGCAATTCACATTGTTATGGCACAATGTCACTTTTGCATAATATTTACATATATTGTATTGGCCTAGGTAGACAGATATAGAGTTAGGAGATGATAGCAGTACGTTGAATATTTCTCTACAATGTTTCAGTGCTAATGTTATTTTGTTGTTGTAAAAAACTGGGACACACCAAAAACAGTACCTCGTTTGACTGAGGAAACCACATTTGTTTTTAACCATATCAATTTGAGTACATATAATTTCTTCTTAAAACTCCTATCTTGGAAAATATAAAGGAAAATTCCTTTCTACAGTATGAGGTTTTTACAACTTTTGTCTTTGTTATTCTTCTAGCTAACCCAGGAAAGGAGGATGTTGATGCCTTGAAGAAGAGAGTCCAAGAATTGATGAACAGGAAGTGGTGTAAGATCTCGTTATACTTCTTTTATAATTGCAATTGTAGGTCCTCCAAGCTGTATTTATTTAACATGTACTAGGATCTTGGATATTTGTGTAACTATTAAGTAATTCCATCATTTAGGTTGAATGATAGTTGCATGCCTGCTCAAATTCTGAATACATGTGAATAATCAAAAGATGTGTGAGTCTGGCTGGAGGCAACCTAGAAAGTGTACTAAAGCCAAAAAGACAAGCATCCAGGCTTGTTTCTTTCATACCTGTTAATGTCAATGTAATTGATACCAATTACGTAATTAATACCAATTATGTTTTTATCAGTAATACTTATGTCTTTTTTTATAGGTGATGCTATACTGAATGTAAAAGTACTGGGTAAACGAAGGCGCCGTTTTCCCTATGGGTTGTATAAAGAGGGAAAGATTGTCGTTGAGGGGCTGCCGGATGGAGTGACATACCAAAGGCCCAGTGAAGTAGGCGCTCTAAAGCTGAAGACCTTCCTCAAGCATATGGATAACATTGTGATCCGTGGTGAGTACTCATGATAGCTGGAATTTGAAGCAGAAATAGGAATGACAAATCTGTGGGCCAATACTTGTAATAAAAGTGGATCAAACTCAAGCACACTATGTAATCCTTTTTTTTGTTTGAAACTTTATTCATGAAAGCTCAAATCGGCCTGCAAGCCGCTTTTCATTGAGATCATGACAGAAGGGGAAAGGGTCAGACAAAGAGTAGCTTTTTTAAGCTGAAAGTGCGACTTTGCTACGGCACACAATTTTAGACAAGCACACTGGGTTACCCCAACTCTAAGATTTTTGATGAAATTTTTGGGCTCTTTTATTGCATAGGTTTGATGCCCGAGGCTGATGCACACTTGAGCCACAGATTAGACTGCCTGAATCTTTGAAGAAAAAAACTGTAACTACATGTAGATATGTTTCCTTCATTAGTCAATCTTGCAAAAAAGAAGTTTGGGTGTAGTATTAGTAACAGCCTTATATGATTGAACCTTTCACTTTCTCCTTTGGCAGTCATTGACACCCAAGAGGATGGATCACCAGAAGGTATGGGCTGAGACTGCCGTCTTTTCATCATTTTGATTAATTTTGAAGAAATGAAATAAAATAAACTGCATTGCTTACAGGACAGGATTCTCATTACTGTCTTTTCTGTCACCAAATGTGCTATGATATCTTCCAGATGTATAGTTAATGATTATGCAGATGAAAATACTGTCCCAGTACTTAAACAGGCTGGATGTTGGCTATTCTCTTCTGGCCATCAGGCTTTTAAGAGCCTTCTAGAAGTATGTTTTAGTCAGACGTTACATTGTACAAGTAGATTTTAAAGAAAAGGTAGCTTTCATTTAACGTGTTAAGTTTTTTTGTTAATGTAGCACAGAGATTGATTTTTGTTAAGTTTTTCAAAATGTTGAGTTCAGCTCATATATGCACGTTTTTTTCTAGGGCAAGACCAAGAGTCCTGTTTAAATGCCCAGAGTTCTCCAGACAACACACAGGATGCTGATACTCCTAATGGTAATAAGCACTCAAATACATCCATCTATTTGATTAGAAAATGTCAGTGACTTTTTATCATGTGCAGTTATTTACACCCATGAGGGTCATGCATGTTTTAATGAGTTTGTTTAGCTACATTATTAAAAGGTACAGGATTCTCACCCAATTTTCTCTGGCCTTTCCCATGTGTAGCAACCTTTAGAATGTTCGTTTGGTGCTGAAAATGTATGTTTCTCTCCTTTCAGGACAAGACAAAGAGTCCTGTACGAGCATCTTGAGTCATCCAGATGACACACTGGATTCTGAATCTCCAAGTCCCAGTGGTAATTTCCTGACATATATTATGAACCACTCATGTAGAAAACACATTGTGAAGTATTCAAACGCAAGACTTTAGTCAATCTCTACAACTGGATGAAAACGGACTTACTTTCGGACGTAATTTTGGACGCTTGGAGTAACATCCATCACTCTTCTTCAGCGTCACTAGAATGAACTGGCAGAAACAATTCAGTATGAATACATCTCACTAGGAAAAACGTTTGTACATGTAAGGATCGTATGCAAACGTCACAATGTTAAGTAGTAAAGCTAGACTGAAGCCATTAAAAGAAAACCTTTAAAGAAAATTTTCCACTCTTAAGTGTTTCAAACTTCGTCAAATGTACTGTTTTGAGTTTGAAAAGCCTGAGGTTACTATTATTATACACAACCTATATGGCTAAATTGTATTCCACTAACTCATTTGTTATGTTCTCTAAACAGTTGATGAGCTTCTGGCAGAAGTTTCAAGTGGGCTAGCACAAGCCGGACAGGGGAGAGGAGAGATCTCCATAGACCCATAGGATCAGTGATGGGGATGGTGATCTCCATCCAGTTTAGCTAACTGAAGAGCTACTCTTTCACTGGTCCTGACAGTGAATACAGATGCTGTACCGTACTTTGTGTACATGGAAATATCCCTAGCTATTTTTGACAAGCACAATGAACAGTGGACCACGGCTTTCGTCCCAACCTAAGGACTGTAACTCTTAGCAGTAGCTCGTATGTTGTGAGCTGAACAGCAGGCATAGAAGTCGAGCCTTCTTGTTCAAGAGGCAGTATAGCCACTGGGCTATGCATGCTGAGTTAAGCATAATTAGGAGGAAGTTAACAATATACATTTAACCATGATAGGAGTAACCAAGGCTCAGAAAAAAAGTGCACAAGTCAGTTTCAAATTTTATAGTTTTTTTAGTAACTATCTTTTTTTTAACAAAGTAATGACATGTTAGTCAGTACACAACAAAGTGAGACAACAAATGTGAATGTTAGACTTTTTTGTTGGTCAATAGTTACATTTGTAGCACATTAAAAAGACCTGAAAGATTCTTCATGTTGTCATGATATACTACATTCCATAATCCAGTAATGTGACCCTAATAAGTCTTTTAACACACAAATTAAAGACATATAAAATGTATCATACCACTTTGCTTTATACTGTCAAGAACTCCAAATACAATCATGTAGCAATAGCAAAGTGCTATGCATGTAAAGTAAAGGCACTCATTGGTCTCGCAGGACCATGAGTAGTACTACATGTGAATTCTACACAATGTACGTATTGTTTGTTTTTACATGTACTGTTGAAGTAATATCAACTACTATAGGGAAAATTTATGGCCATTTTTTAAGAGACATCGTCTTGTCATTCACCATGTGCCCTTCTTTAAAAAATTTTTGACAATACCACAGTGACTATTTTGTATGATTCGTGCTTTTACAAGCCTGCCCTTTTGCTTATACACAGTTCGAGATGATTTGCTGATAAAAACAATGGAAAAGAGATGTGCTCTTAACTTAACAATCACCCCATTGCAATCAATAAACGGTTGCAGTTCACTTGTTCATTTATAAGACTATGTGGAAGAGTACATAAGCCAAACTTCTGCTGAAGTCAGCAGAGCATGACGCAAGCTAGCGTAATCAACAAGTACCATGTCCATGTGTTATCTCAAGATCTTTTGCCGAAAGGATACTCAGGACCTCCCCACGACAATGCTCCCGACCACTCCCTAACCAAGGATGGCGCTGTGTAGGACCTACCCTAGAATCCACCCTATGCAATCTCCAGTTCGTTCCTCTGATTGCGTCTAAGCACAACACGACTCTCCCGACTTTGATTTTTCAAAATTCACTGGCGCTTAAAGACTAGTATAAAAAAAACATGAAGGCAACCTCAACGACCAATTCTCCACTGATGACCTTGCTCACGACTAACTCCCAACCATGGTCTGACTAAGGTCAGGAGGCCATGGCGAGTTATGTGTGACAAGGGCTTTAGCTCCAAATTGGTGTGCTGACTAATTTAGAAATATATTCACAGTGGTTTTAGTGAGTCTATAGAGATAACTACAGTGAATTTATTTCAATAAAAAGACCAGTCGTATCAATTTAACTTTCATTTGAGTGCCTTTATAAAACTTAATACCAACAGTTTGTCTTTGGACACGGGTGTTGTAATACTTTTTTATTGTCCAATTTAGGGAAGGAAGGCTGGCTGTAGCATCGGAAAGATGTTTCCATGTCTCGGCATAGATTACGAACAATACAAGAAAATTTCAACGAACCTCTACTACTTCCCCTCGAACGCCCGGCATGACATGTCTACAGGTCATCACACTGTCTTCTCCAAGCACTGTGTGAAATGGTTCAAAGTCGCAGCCAATTCTACCCCTCTTGAAAAAGCCGGCAAGGTGCGCTGCTGGAAGTGCAAGGAGTTCATCAGGGGTGTAAAACAGAGCGACAAAAGGAACGCGATGCTTTCCAAGGAAGAGTGGCAAAGGAGGTCGAAGCTTTATGTCAAGAGGGTTGAACAACAGGTCCGTAACAAAAAAGATACAGGGACGCCTTGAAACTTGCTACGTAGAAGAAAGTGCTGCACAACATGTAGACACGGGAATAACAAGTGTAGTTCAGGGGCAGGAAGACGCAGGTATCAGCAGGCTTGTGGAGTGGGATAGTTGGAAGGAGGGAAGCATCGAAGGACGGGGCCAAAAATTAAGGAAAAGTTTCGCGAGGCATCTGTCCTTAGTGCTGAATGACCGGTTATTGTGCTTGTAAAGATAAGCCCGGGCTGGAAACCGAAGTAAGGATGAAAAGGCAACATTATGTAACGAAAGTGTAAATTATCAGTCTGTATTGCTATTGAATTATCAGTCTGTAATGCTACTTTCATGATTTCAAGAATAGAGGGATTGATTGACCGAGAGGATCACAGATTGTATGATTCATGTTTTCTTGTTTTGCTTTCACATGCTTTAGCAGGTCCTCTGAAGGACACAAGAACATTGGCTTTACTGGGAAAGACGGATTCGGTGCAATATACATGTGGTGCGAGTAGTAACGTGTTGGTTGGAACAAACTACTACCTCATCATTTATTATAGAATCGTCTTGGTGATGGTAGAAATATACGAACAATATTCAGTTTCAGTCATGGACCAAATCACATAAGGATAAAGTTGAAACCTTTGAAAAAATCAAGTTGAATATGGCTACTGGCAGTGCACGTGTAGTTATTGTACATGTAAGTATTCTGTATCTTGACGAATTACCGAAAGCTTTTAAAGAAGAATCAATACAACAACTGTATGTTTAGATTGAGAGGGCTGTTATAGGCTTAGTGGTTTGAAACTGCATCATTCACGTGTCATTGTCACCTGTTGTATGTTTTACAATGTCATAGTTCATGTTGTATTTTGTTAACAGTAGTTTTGTACACGTGAGAGAAGATACCGCCGTCTTGTTGTTGATCATATAATAAAACGATGAATGATATTCGTTTTACACTAGCGTGAAAGTTGGTGAAAAATACTATGAAGAAATGAAGTGTTGAAAACCAGTGTCATGCCTGTTACTGTGTGTGGTTGTTTCTCGAGTGTTGTTTAAAAGTCGTCATCCTTTAAGTTTCATCAGCTATTGTTATGAAGACTTCGATAAACATGGACATTGAGAATAACACGTATTTCTGGTGTACCCTAAAGCCCATGGCAAGACTGAGCGACGCTCTTGTGAGGTGCGAAAGAACATAGAATGTAACAGCTTTGTGTTTCAGATATTGTACTCCCGTAGGGTATAAAGCGGTTCTTCTTTTGCAGAAATGATCATTGACATGCGTATACTTAGTCACAAACAAGCCAATAAAACGACACCGTGGCAATGAAAAAAAGAAAGAAAAAACTCTATTCCCAATTTAAAGGTATCTTCTAGTAGACTGCGTAGTCCATCTTCTCGACGGTCATACTAACTTCACTTTGCTTGAATTTTCAGACAAGGGTAAGACCCAAACAACCGAGAAAGACGTGGGACAAGGACATAATTGCAAAAATGTTGCAAGACATTATCGAGAACAAGCTGTCAATCAGTGCGGCGTCCAGAAAGTACGGCGTTCCCCAGTCGACAGTGAGTGACAAGATCAAAGGCAAATCTGCCATGGACGCGACGAACGGGAGGCCCTGCATCATTTCACAAGATGAGGAAAGCAGCGTCATCTACTACATGAAGTACCGCGCTGATCGCGGGTTTCCCACCACCAAGAAGACAATTCTCGCGCTAACGCTTGCGGTCCATCTGCGGCACTGTGCAGAAAACGGATCGGCGCCAAAGATAGACCCTCAAAAGGGATTGTCTCAAAAATGGTGGAAGCGGTTCAAGGAACGCAACATAACGATCGTCCGACAGCTGGATTCTCTGAACAACGTCATCGGAAAATCTGTGGACAGAACGAAATACTTCTCCGCACTGCTGACAGCCACCATGGCGAAGGAAGGCCTGACTGGTCAGCCACACCGCATTTACCATGCAGATGAGGTCGGATTTGACCTTGATCCTATGCTGGAGCCGCTGACGTTTGCCAGGATAAACGTTCCAGGTGCTGCCATTAGGATAGGCAGCCACGATCACAAATTGACCTGCTTGGAGTGTATCGCTGCTGACGGTGCAGCTATCCCTCCTTTGATCGCCTTCTCAAAGTCTTTCCCCACCACAGATTACAGCTCGGAAGGTCCAGACAACGCACGGTACGCCCTAACGCCTTCAGGATTCATCGAGGGCGGCGCTTTCCTGTGGTGGCTGCAGGAATGTTTTCTGCGGTTTTGCTCCCCTGTGCGACCTGTTCTGGTGTTGATGGATGCAAGCAGCACTCACGTGACACCCGAAGTCATGGATTTTGCCTCGAACAATGACATTATCCTCATGGGCCTACCAAGTCGCAGCAGTGTTTTCAGACACCCACTAGACGTTCCTTTCGATCGAATGAAGACACAGTTTAATCGCGTGGCTAATGATCCTCTTACACCAGAACTCACCCTCAGAAAGTCATCCTTCTGCAAGATCTATACCAAAGCTAGAGAAGGCGTTCTTTCAAAGACTGTGATCGAGGTGGCCTTCAAGTCGTCCGGTGTATATCCTGTTGGTGAGCACAGTATGAACCAGCAGCCGTTCAAGTCTAACGATGCCCCGACGGTCGCAAACGCCAGCAAAGGAAGTGATGATCATGACGATGAAGAAGCAGAAGATCGCTATCCGGCATTGCTGCCGGAAGAGCGGGAGATGGTGTCACGCGCAAAGGAACTTGAGGAGGAAGGACGATCTTATCAGATTCCCGAGAAATTCTCATCGGTAACTGAATATCTTGCTTATACATAATGATGACTGCTATTTTTTGAACTAAAATCAATTGACCTGTTTCTTATAGAAAGCAAAGATGTTTTTTTTTTAAACTTTGTATCAGCACAAATGCGCATATGCATTAAAATGCACTCTCCTCTCTACAGCCCGACAGTGTTGAAGAGGGGACAGAGCAACTGTTCCGGGACAAGGCTGGGTGCTCAGGATGGATGTGTGACTTCTTTCCATGGTTAACAAAGGTATATATTTTTTATATACTTTCTTTGTTTGTGTGCTTTTCTTCTTCCTTAAAAAATGTCTGAAACACCTTTTATGTTTCATTTTCATGTTCATATTTTTCGGCGAATTACCTGAATTTTTAACGACATGTTTCATTTTTGTATCCTTAGGATTGATGACGACGAGGCGTTCTCTCAGCAGTCGTTGTAGGACTGACATCAGAACACACCTCGAGGCTTCTTGTCGACACGTCTTCTCGTGCTAAGATGACTTCTCAAGTGAGCAGTGGGGTGAAATTTGTACAATTATGTCAGCAGAAGGCGCTGCAAAGATTAAATTCTATGGACACGGACCTAGCCTCTGTCTCAGCTTGCAGGCGCCATGGCTTCTAATTTGTTCTAGTTAAGGTTCTACATTGCATGGCTTGGATGGAACACCATTTGTTGATATAGGCCACATTCATTGCAACTGTGAAGAATTCATTGTGCTATGCCCACGGTATTTGATTTGGTTTGATTTCTTGAGATTCGTTCTTGAATTCTACGAATATCATGATCTACATTGCAAGTCTTGAATAGAGTTAGTTGTTGTTATTTACATTTCTTGCAAGTTTTAGCATCACATGTGATACACATGTTTTTTAGTGTGCTGCGATTATTTTTAGATATTAAAATATATATAGATAGATAGATATATGTTTGTATATTTATGCTTGTTCTGAGAACAAGTTTTAAGGAAGTATTGAACAGCGCTAGCCTAGTACAAAGCCTGTAATGTCTGCAGAATGTGCCCCAACTGAGCTAGTATAGGAAGGATACCAGACTTGCGGTCTTCGTTAAGACCTGAGATCAACAAAATTGACATGCACACAGCTGACAAAACACCATATGATTCACTTGTTTATGGCATTCATGTAATGAGTCTTACTTGCCAATGAGGCATTGATTACTTAAGACAATAGTATTGGTACCAAGTGATCAGCAGTTGTGACACGTCATATTATTGCACTGTATTTGAAGTAAGAAAACATGTGGTACTTAAGTTTTTCCGCATGTTGCTTCAAATTAGGTATATTGTAATCGAATTTTACAATCTATATTGATGCTAGTAGTACACACTGAGCCCTATCATGATCTGACTTTCCGTGCATAGCATTCAGTACTGTCAATAAATGACATCTACCACTGTTATGTCTGTTGGCGTTTCATGGTTGTAGTTTATGGGGTCCAATTTGAATGTCACGTCGTTACCTTTTTACCAGACATTATTACGAATGCATCGATGACCAGCACCAGGCACACTAAGACAAAATAGGTGACAGATGACCTTTAACGTTGTCTATACGACACAAATAAGATTTACAAATAAAAAGATTCAAAATGGTATAAACAATGATTATTGGAAATAAATCTACGGTCGGCAAATGAAACTCCTTGGCCGGTTAACTCCTTGGCCAACTGATATGTCTGATATGCCACAATAGTATCTGCTGGAAGATTGATAGTTTGTGTATCATGTCCATGTATCCTCTGTATTATAGCCCCATAGGAGTAAGGTGATACAAAGTATTCCTAATGTTGTAAAGTGATTTATAATACTTACATAATCACGCAGAAACAATAGAATCATGTGGCAGTGTAAAGAAATCAGCACTTTTTCCAAATTCCAGGTCCATCTATTGCGTCGTCCAACTTCTCCCTTGGCCTTACTAAACTCGCTTTGCTTGCATTTTCAGAAGAAAAGAAAGACAAGACAATTGAGGGAGTGGGACAAGGAGAAAATAGAGGAAATTTTGCAAGACATAGATGAAAACAAGCTGTCAGTTTATGCGGCTTCCAAAAAGCACGGTGTGCCTCGGGCAACACTACATCGCAAAATAAAAGGGAGGACTGCTATGGACGCAAAATTGGGAAGGCCTCGAGTCATGTTACAAGACGAAGAAGACAGCATCATCTACTACATGAAGTACCGTGCAGAGCACGGGTTTCCCACCACCAAGAAGACAATTCTCCCGCTTGCTCTAGAAGTCCATCTTCGACACTGCGCAGAAAACGGAACGGCCCCAAAGTTAAAGATAGACCCGCAGAAAGGGCTGTCTGAAAAATGGTGGAGGCGGTTTAAAAAACGCCACAGTACGATCTTGCGACAGCTAGATTCTTTGAACAATTTGAGCACAAGATCTGTGGATGAAGCGAAATACTTTGATCAGCTGACGGCAACGATGACCAAGGAAGGCCTGACTGGCCAGCCACATCGCATTTATAACGCTGATGAGGTGGGATTTGACCTTGACCCTAAGATGGAGCCGCTGACTTTTGCCAAGTTAAATGTTCCAGGTGCTGCTATCAGGACAGGCGGCCACGATCACAAATTATCTTGCCTTGAGTGCGTCGCTGCTGACGGTGCAGCTATCCCACCTTTGATCACCTTCTCAAAGTCATTTCCCACCAATGACTACAGATCAGAAGGTCCAAACAACGCCCTGTATGCGGTTACACCATCAGGACTAGTCGAGGGGGACGCTTTCTTGCGGTGGCTCCAGGAATGTTTTCTGCCGTTTTGTTCGCCGGTACGGCCTGTTCTGGTGTTGATGGATCCAAGCAGCACTCACGTAACGCCCGAAGTCATAGATTTTGCTTTAAAGAACGACATCGTCTTCATGGCTCTGCCATTTCGTACTACCGTTTTCAGGCATCCACTAGACGTCCCCTTCGATCGAATGAAAACCAAGTTCAACCGCGCGGTGAAGGCTCGTCTCGCGCCCGACTTTAAGTCAACCTTCTGCAAGATCTACAACGAAGCCAGAAAATGCCTTCTTTCTAAGGCTGTGATCAAGAAAGCCTTCAAGAAATCTGGCGTTACTCCTGTAAGAGAAAACAGGGCGAACCAACATACCTCGACCGACAGCAAAGGAGCTCGAGATGACAATCATGACGATGAAGCAGATGATCGCTATCCGGCATTGCTGCCGGAAGAGAGGGAGATGATGGCACGCGCAGAAGAACTCGAGGATGAAGAGTATCACCGTGACAAAAGACGATCCCATGCAGTTCCAGAGGTAATGAAATTATACAGAATGGTTGCTACTACTTTTTCTTGCTTCTTTAGAAATTGATCTGTTTCCTACAGCAGACTTATAAAGCTGCTTAGAAATTCGACACCAGAAATGTGCGATGAAAACATGTTTCTCCTCATTCCAGATAACGAGGCATAAATTTGCGCGTCCCATTTCTTGTCTTTGCAGATTGACAATGATGAAGAGGATCCGGAGACAGACCAACTCCGAGACTGAGGACCCATCATGGATGTGTGACTTCTTCACAGGTTCAACAAATGTATGTATTAGCCGCTTTTTGTCATACTTACCGTCCTTGTAAATTTTTTCCTGCCACAAAATGTCTCTAAAATTAGTAACATATATCATGTTCTTATCCTCAGGATTGATGACAACAAAGCGCCCTCTTACCAGCCATTGAAGAACTGTCAAAAGAACAGACTTCGCGGCTTCTCGTCGACGCGTCTGCTTGTGCTAAGATGTCTTCTCAAGCGAACAGTTGTGTCATAAGTTGTACAGGCACAAGTATATCACCAGGTGGCGTTGCAGAGGCTGGATAGTCTGTCACGGACCTGGCTCGGTCTCAGCTTAATGCTAGCATGCTGGCACATTGTATTCTCAAGATCGTTCTAGATAGGATTCTCCGAACATTACATTGCGTGGCTTCGAATGAACACCATTGTTTGTAATGGCCACATTTAATACGAATTTTGACGTCAGCATTACAGAGTCCCGACTATTTGTATGGTATGCACATAATATCTAGGTGCACTAAATACTGTTGAATTTTGTTCAGGTTAGGGCATGTTCCGTTTTCACGAATGTCCTAGGAAAGTACGCTAGCCTATTATGCAGCCTGTTCTAAGCTCTTCTCGATCTTTGTTTAGACTAAAGAGCCACTGGATTGATTTTAAAAAATGATGAGCATACCGTATACCCCAGGCTTGTTCATGTCACGTGTTTTACTTGTATATCAGGCATTTTGGTTACCTGAGGCAATGCTGTTAGTGCTAAGTGACCACAGGAAGAGATTTGTTCGTTTTGTGTTAATGATATGATTGTTGTTTTGCTTCAACTGATACTTTATTTTTCTTTTATCCACCTTGAGGTTTTGTTTTAAGTGCAATAGCATGCAATAGCACTTAATTCTTTAGTCAAAGCAAGTCAATATGTAACGCAAACGTTCAGTTTGTGAAGTTTGAACAAACATTCATCCATCCATTCAAATGTTGTTTGAAATAAAGAGACTATGTTTTCATTCCGTTAATGCAGTATGCAGTATGTTTTATTTCATAGAAACGTTCCTCAGTACTGAGATGAACTAAAATCAAACAACACACCAGGATTTTCAGCTTATTTCGAGCCGCCGTGCACGCAGCATCTGGATATAATGTTGGATTAAGGTCAATTGATACGACTGAAACTTTACCATGGCATCTCTGTTTTTGTTGGATGAAACTGCACAGACTTACTGCATGTTTTATACCAACAATGTTTTGTGAGGTACTTGCTTGCTGGTAGATGTGCAAAGGTTAGGTGTGATAAGTCGTTCAGTTAAATATAACCAGCTGGTGCCTCGCCGGTACATGTGAAGTTGGTGTGTTGCGCCGAAGGGCGATGATACTTGGAACAAAGATGCTATAGCACATATGCAAAAATGTTGGCCGCTTCGTGTATCAGATCCTATAGCATAGACCATTGCTAGTAAGGTGATACAAATTGATTGTTGTTGTTTCGTTCTGAAAATGATCGTTGATAGTTACACAGCTACGTATAAACAAATAAAAGAATCACTTGGCAATAATTTCGCCTAATTCTAGGTCCATCGATTGTGTCGTCCAACTTCTCCCCCAGTCATGCTAAATTCGCTTTGCTTGCATTTTCAGAAGAAAAGAAAGACAAGACAACTAAGGGAGTGGGACAAGGACAAAATTGAAGAAATTTTGAAAGACATAGCTGAAAACAAGCTGACAATCAGCACAGCTTCCAGAAAGTACGGTGTGCCTCGGTCAACTCTATATGACAAGGTACAAGGCAAGTCTGCTCTGGACGCAAATTTGGGGAGGCCCCTTGTCATTTTACAAGACGAAGAAGACAGTATCAACTACTACATGAAGTACCGTGCAGAGCACGGGTTTCCCACAACCAAGAAGACAATTCTCGCGCTTGCTCTTGAAGTTCATCTTCGACACTGTGCAGAAAACGGAACAGCACCGAAGATAGACCCTCAAAAGGGACTGTCTAAAAGTTGGTGGAAGCGGTTCAAGGAACGCAACAGTAAGATCTTGCGACAGCTAGGTTCTTTGAACAATTTGAGCACAAAATCTGTAGATAAAACGAAATACTTTGATCAGCTGACGGCAACGATGACCAAAGAAGGCTTGACTGGCCGGCCACATCGCATTTATCACGCTGATGAGGTGGGATTTGACCTTGACCCTAAGATGGAGCCGCTGACTTTTGCCAAGTTAAATGTTCCAGGTGCTGCTATCAGGACAGGCGGCCACGATCACAAATTATCTTGCCTTGAGTGCGTCGCTGCTGATGGTGCAGCTATCCCACCTTTGATCACCTTCTCAAAGTCATTTCCCACCAATGACTACAGATCAGAAGGTCCAAACAACGCCCTGTATGCGGTTACACCATCAGGACTAGTCGAGGGGGACGCTTTCTTGCGGTGGCTCCAGGAATGTTTTCTGCCGTTTTGTTCGCCGGTACGGCCTGTTCTGGTGTTGATGGATCCAAGCAGCACTCACGTAACGCCCGAAGTCATAGATTTTGCTTTAAAGAACGACATCGTCTTCATGGCTCTGCCATTTCGTACTACCGTTTTCAGGCATCCACTAGACGTCCCCTTCGATCGAATGAAAACCAAGTTCAACCGCGCGGTGAAGGCTCGTCTCGCGCCCGACTTTAAGTCAACCTTCTGCAAGATCTACAACGAAGCCAGAAAATGCGTTCTTTCTAAGGCTGTGATCAAGAAAGCCTTCAAGAAATCTGGCGTTACTCCTGTAAGAGAAAACAGGGCGAACCAATATACCTCGACCGACAGCAAAGGAGGCGACAATCATGACGATGAAGCAGAAGATCGCTATCCGGCATTGCTGCCGGAAGAGAGGGAGATGATGGCACGCGCAGAAGAACTCGAGGATGAAGAGTATCACCGTGACAAAGGACGAACCCATGCAGTTCCAGAGGTAATGAAATTATACAGAATGATTGCTACTACTTTTTCTTGCTTCTTTACAAATTGATTCGTTTCCTACAGCAGACTTATAAAGCTGCTTAGAAAGTCGACACCAGAAATGTGCGATGAAAACATGCTTCTCCTCATTGCAGATAACGAGGCATAAATTTGCGCGTCCCATTTCTTGTCCTCGCAGATTGATAGTGATGAAGAAGAGACAGAACAACTCCTCGAGGATGAAGACCCATCATGGATGTGTGACTTCTTCACAGAGTCAACAGAGGTAATGTATTAGCCATTTATATCGTACATACCGTCCTTGTAAATTTTTTCTCCTGCCACAAAATGTCTCTAAAATTAGTAACATATTTCATGTTCTTATCCTCAGGATTGATGACAACATTCAACAAAGCGCCCTCTTACCAGCCATTGAAGGACTGACATAAAAACAGACTTCGCGGCTTCTCGACACGTCTGCTTGTGCTAAGATGTCATCTCAAATGAACAGTGGTGTCATACGTTGTACAGGCACAAGTGCATCACTAGGTGGCATTGCAGAGGCTGGATAGTCTGGCACGGACCTGGCTCAGTCTCAGCTTAATGCTAGCACATTGTATTCTTAAGATCGTTCTAGATAGGATTCTCCGAACGTTACATTGCGTGGCTTCGAATGAAAACCTTTGTTTGTAATGGCCACATTTAATACGAATTTTGACGTCAGCATTACAGAGTCCCGACTATTTGTATGGTATGCACATAATATCTAGGTGCACTAAATACTGTTGAATTTTGTTCAGGTTAGGGCATGTTCCGTTTTCACGAATGTCCTAGGAAAGTACGCTAGCCTATTTATTATGAAGCCTATTCTAAGCTCTTCTCGATCTTTGTTTAGACTAAAGAGCCACTGGATTGATTTTAAAAAATGACGAGCATACCGTATACCCCAGGCTTGTTCATGTCACGTGTTTTACTTGTATATCAGGCATTTTGGTTACCTGAGGCAATGCTGTTAGTGCCAAGTGATCACAGGAAGAGATGTGTTCTTGTGTAAGGCCACAGCAAGTTGATTTTATGGATGACATTCTCTGCAGACTGCAAAAATAGTGCGATAGGGCGAAAAAAAAACAAGATGGGTGAAAAAAAAACAAGATAGCTACATTTCCAAAAATATGCACAATTAAGTTGTGATGAATGTTGTAACAAGAATTAAAGGGACAAAACATGGTATCAGAGCCAACACGACATTCATTCATGTATTCAAGACATGTATTGGTGTGGTAAAAGTGACACTAGTGTAGCAGACTGACATCACCAACAAAGTTGGTAACCACACTCATGGCTTCCATATTGGTGTCACCTTTACAACTATCCAATAAGTTTTATTTCCACAACTACAGTCCTAGGTACCTCGCGAGTTTCACTTCTACAAGTTCAATTATTAGGCTACAACACAACATATTTGCTCATTTTGGTACTTTGTCGTCATGTTGACCATCCCTGCAGAAGAAAAAAATTTTTTTTTTCTGAAATCAGGCGAAAATTAATGCGCGCGCTGATGTCATCCATAAAATTTACTTGTTGTGGCCTAAATAATATGTTTGTTGTTTTGCTTCAACAGATACTTTATTGTTCTTTTATCCACCTTGAGGTTTTGTTTTAAGTGCAATAATGCAAAACATATCAATGTAACGCAAACGTTCAGTTTGTAAAGTTTGAACAAACATTCATCCATCCATTCAAATGTTGTTTGAAATAAAGAGACAATGTTTTCATTCCATTGATGGAGTATTTTTGTCTATCCTATAAACGTTCCTAAGAACCGAGATAAACTATGATCAAACAGCACACGAGGATTTTAAGCCAATTCCGTGACGCGCACGCACTATCTGGATATGTTATTTGAGTAAGGTCAATTGATACGGCTGAAACTGTACCGAGGCATCTATTTGATTTTGTTGGATGAAACAGCACAGACTCATGCAACGTATGTTTTATACCAACATTTTTTTGCGAGATACTTGCAGGTAGATGTGCAAAGGTTAGGGCTGACAAGTCATTCAGTTGAATATAACCAGCTGCTGCCTCGCCGGGTGCCTGTGAAGTTGGTGTGTTGCGTCGAAGGGCGATGGTACTGGGGATAAAAGTACAGATACACATGCTATAGCACATATGATAAAATGTCGGCCGCTTCGTGTACCAGATCCTAAAGCATAGACCATTAGTAGCAAGGTGATACAGATTGGTTGTTTCCTTGTGAAAATTATCGTTGATAGTTGCACAGCTACGTATAAACAAATAAAAGACTCACATGGCAATAATTTTGCCTAATTCTAGGTCCATCGATTGTGTAGTCCAACTTCTCCCTCGGCCATACTAATTTCGCTTTGCTTGCATTTTCAGAAGAAAATAAAGACAAGACAGCAGAGAAAGAAATGGGACAAGGAAAAATGTGAAGAAATTTTGAAAGACATAGCTGAAAACAAACTGTCAACCAGGGCGGCTTCCAGAAAGTACGGTGTGCCACGGTCAACACTACAAGACAAGGTACAAGGCAAGTCTGCTCTGGACGCAAATTTGGGGAGGCCCCTTGTCATTTTACAAGATGAAGAAGACAACATCATCTACTACATGAAGTACCGTGCAGAGCACGGGTTTCCCACCACCAAGAAGGCAATTCTCGCGCTTGCTCTTGAAGTCCATCTTCGACACTGCGCAGAAAACGGAACGGCCCCGAAGGTACACCCTCAGAGGGGACTGTCTCAAAAATGGTGGAAGGGCTTTAAAGAACGCAACAGTACGATCTTACGACAGCTAGGTTTCTTGGAAAATTTGAGCACAAAATCTGAAGATAGAACTGAATACTTTGATCAGCTGAAGACCATAATGACCAAGGAAGGCCTGACTGGCCAGCCATATCGCGTTTACCATGCAGATGAGATTGGATTTGACCTTGACCCAGCACTGGAGCCCTTGACGTTTGCCAAGTTAAACGTCCCAGGTGCTGCCATCAGGAAGGGCGGTCACGATCACAAATTGTCCTGCCTGGAGTGCGTAGCTGCCGATGGTGCATCTATCCCACCTTTGATCACCTTCTCAAAGTCATTTCCCACCGCAGACTATACTTCGGAGGGTCCAAACAACGCCCTGTATGCGGTTACACCATCAGGACTCGTCGAGGGAGACGCTTTCTTGCGGTGGCTGCAGGAATGTTTTCTGATATTCTGTTCGCCTGTGCGACCTGTCCTGGTGTTAATGGATCCAAGCAGCACTCACGTAACTCCCGAAGTCATAGATTTTGCTTCACAGAACGACATCGTCTTCATGGCTCTGCCATTTCGTACTACTGTTTTCAGGCATCCTCTAGACGTCCCCTTCGATCGAATGAAGACAAAGTTCCATCGGGCGGTGAAGGCTCGTCTTGCGCCCGACTTCGTCATCACAAAGTCGTCCTTCTGCAACATCTACAACGAAGCCAGAAAATGCCTTCTTTCAAAGGCTGTGATCAAGAAAGCCTTCAAGAAATCTGGCGTTACTCCTGTAGGAGAAAACAGTGCGAACCAACATCCGTCGGTCGCAAACAACAGCAAAGGAGGCGACATTCATGACGATGAATCAGAAGATCGCTATCCGGCATTGCTGCCGGAAGAGAGGGAGATGATGGCACGCGCAGAAGAACTCGAAGATGAAGAGTATCACCGTAACAAAGGACGATCCCGTGCTGTTCCAGAGGTAATCCAATTATTCAGAATGATGCCTTTATGATAATACAAATGTACTTGTAGTACATGTTCTTGTTTCTGCTTCTTTAGAAATTGATTCGTTTCCTACAGCAGACTTGTAAAAGCCAGTCTGGACATCGACACAACAAAAGTGTGATAAAACATACTCGTCCTCTTTGTCTCTGCATAACGAGGCATAGATTTGTGCGCCCCATATCTTGTCCTCGCAGATTGATTGTGATGAAGAAGAGACAGACCAACTCCGCGAGGATGAGACGGAGGACCCATCATGGATGTGTGACTTCTTCACAGGTTCAACAGAGGTATGTATTAGCCGCTTTTTGTCATACTCACCGTCCTTATAATCTTCCCTTCCGCTCCACAAATGTCTGTAACATCTGCCATGTTCTTATCCTCAGGATTGCTGACAGGAAAGCGCCCTCTTACCAGCCATTGAAGGACTGACATAAGAACAGACTTCGCGGCTTCTCGTCGACATGTCTTCTTCTTGTGATACGAGCGATGTCTTATCGAGTGAACAGTGGTGTCGTAACTTGTACAGGCACAAGTACATCATCAGACGTTAAAGTTTGTGGGCACGGACCTGGTCTCTGTCTCAGCTTATTGGCACCATGTCTTCTGTTTTGGTTCGTTCTAGTTAGGGTTGTACGAAAATTACATTCCATAGCATTGAACATCATTGTTTTTAAAGGCCACTTTTGATAAAGATTGCAAGTTCTAATAATTGCAGGTACACCCATAGTATTTAGGTGCACTAAATGTTGTTGAAATTATTGTCTACTTAGCGAATGTCCAGTTTCCATTCTTGTCTTAATAACAAATTGTAAGGTACTGTTGCACAAATACGTCGTGCCTTGTCAAACTACGCCGTACGCGTGGTTGGCTGAAATACGCCATAGTTGAGTTTTGGCCAGGGTAGAAAATCATATACGTATACGCAGCCTCTTGTAGCTCTTCGTGATCTTTGTAAAGACCGAAAAAACACTGGATTGATGTAACCACAGCCTGTAATTTCAAGTGTCTTACTTGCATATCAGGTATTTAATTACCTAAGGCATGCACTGGTGTTAGTGCCAAGTAATCACACGAAGAGATTACAGAGATCATGTGTTAAGTTCGTTGCTTTGCTCAAACAACAACTTAGTTGTTTTTTTAATTTTATTTTAAGTGCACTAGTACTAAAGGTCGTAGTCAGTTCAAGTCAATTCAACTCAAACGTTCAGTTTGCAAAGTTCGAACAAACGTTTCGTTCATTCATTCATTCAAATGTTGTTTGTAATAAAGATACCTTGTTTTCATTCCAATAATGGAGTTGTTTTCTTTCACACAAAAAAAAGTTAGTTAGAACCGAGATAACTAAAATGAGGCTAATGTGGATCAAAATAAACTCTAAACTCTCTCTCTCAACAAGATTAACCTTATGTTACAGTAAGGGTTGTATAGGTGATGTCGGAACAGAGAGCTGTCGAAACATACTGCTATGGGAACATATGGGCAATAACAGATAAGAAAATTCAATAGTTGACGATGTGACATGTAGAATAAACGTCTGACCCAGAAGACAGGTCTCTTGCCGTCTTGGGGGTAAAGAAAAAGTGTTGGTCCAAAAATAAGGACCTGTCTTCCCTGAGGGGCAAAGCTTCTGTCCTTGAGGACTATGCTTTAGTAAATAAAGGGACTTAATGGAGAAAATGATGTGTATTGTTCAGCAATGGGGAAGATCTGCCTGATGTGGATTGAAGTAGTAATTCCCCCTTTTCTTTCTCAATGATGACTTACAACAACATGATGTGTCACTGTATAACATAATGGCTTGCAGTTGGTTTTCGGTACGGACGTCATTGATTGACCTTAGCTTGTAACAGGAACCTCAAACATCGGCATTCGTGACTGATGCGAGCAAATGACAAGTGCTGTCGCTGTACGTGTCCATGTAAACAAAGGTTGCTTTATCCGACACAAATAGAACTATGTGTTGCAGACTTTTCGGTCGTATACGGACATGACTTCCCTCGGAAATTAAAGCCAATTTCGTGACTCGCATACAGCATCTGGATAGAACCTTTGAGCAAGGTCAATTGATAAAAGAGCACAGACTCAAAGCTTGTATTATGCCAACAGAAAATGGCAGTTTAGTCTACTCAGGTTGCTAAAGGTTTCTTCACGTTTGTAAACAACTTCGACAATGTGCATGTGTTTCATGCTAACATATTTGCATATGTTGTCCCAAGCGTATTAGCAGTTGTCAGATCATTTAAACAAGTGCTTGGTGGATGTGTTTACGTTGTTAATGCATGTGTCTTTGTTGGCACCGTTCCATAGACATTGGAAGACCTTGGAAGCTTTTACCCCACATCTGTGACTCCGCGGTCTCATTGCCGGCCAGTGACGTACTCCTCGCGCCCTGTCATGACTTCGACCGGATCCTTGAGCGTAGTTTTCGCAGTGTTGTCGCTCTGTGTGAAGGCCCAGGATGCGTACCCAACTCGGACAACACGTCTGGGCCGCGTGTCGGGCAGAACCGTCGCCTTCGAGGGCTCGACAGTAGAAGAATACCTCGGCATTCCTTACGCGGCTCCCCCGACCGGCCCTCTCCGCTTCAGGCCGCCCCAGCCCGCCCAGCCATGGGACGGCGTAAGGAACGCCTCGACGTTCGGAGCCTCGTGCATGCAGACCAGGACACAGTACGGACCAGTGTCGGAGGACTGCCTGTTCCTGAACATCTATGTACCCGTCAATGGCTCGAACGCAACTCAGAGTGCAGCGGTCATGGTGTATATTCATGGCGGAAGGTATGTTTTCTGTTGTTGTTGTGTGTTTGGGCATGTGAGCTCCAGCTCTCCATAACATAAGATCTGTTGTTCTGTCAGCATCAGTAATGCAGAGCCATGTATACTTCAGATAGTAAGGTGTTCTGGATATTCTTGAGATGGCCTCGATCACACCTGGCTTTTTGTGTATCATGACAATATGAAAAAAAAAACTCTCGATGAAAGCTGCTACCATTCCCCAAAAGGTTCAACTTTGACACGGCGTTGTCGTTCAACGGCAAGTGCTTGGCTAGCAGGGGCGACGTCATCGTGGTTGCCATGAACTACCGGCTGAACGTATTCGGGTTCCTCAGCACGGGGGACCGGAACTCCCCGGGAAACTACGGACTCATGGACCAGCGGGCAGCCATCGTCTGGGTGAAGGAGAACATCCACAACTTCGGCGGGGATCCTATTAGGTAACCATTATGATAACCTGCTTGTAACCATTGTGAAATGTTTGAATTTTTACATGCCAATGTGTTATTCCCTCTGCCTTTTGATGTCTATGCTCTGGTAAGCTGTTAAACATGTTGTAAAGCTGGTAAAAGTCAAGAATTTGAAACTTACAAAATCATGGATTTTGATGTTAAAATTTTTATTAATTATAAGTTGGGAGTTGAGACTTCTACTACATACCAAAAACGGAAGTATACTCTGTGTCTCTTTATTTGTCAAAGACTTACACCTACTCCTGAAAGTCAAAACTGTACAACAATCACTGAGAATAATTATTACTTTTGAACAATCATTTGAGAATCTTGGTACATGGTGGAATAGCACCAATTAAGAAAAAACTTCTTCTTCTACCAGTGAGTGCTCTGTGAAACCATGGTACGCTGAAATATCCTCTAATCAAACTAATAGAACACCCATGCAATAAGGTCGAATGTTTTGCAATCGAAGGTGAATTGAAATGAAAACATTGTCAAAATGTTCAAGTTCACTGTAAAGTTACAAAAAATGGATTGATACTTTTACCACTCTTTCTGATGCTTCTAGATTTTATCAATTGAAGTAAAATGCTTGCACCTTCAGCTGAATCAACGCAACAATCATGCCCCACGTATTCACAATATTGAAAAGTACTGCTGTAGTAATAAGATCTGACTCAATTTACATAAATGTGACAGAAAACTTCTATGGACATTAACAATGGCAAGTAATGTCTAATGCAAGTTGAACAAGCTTTTTTGTCCATTACATACAAAGTAACTGTGGAGACGGTGAAATTTATGTGCAGATGTCATATTTGCTCCACATGCTTAAAAGATAGAAAACTTGTCAGAAAGGGAAACCTGAATCTTTATACACACACTATGATACATACTTCCTACCAAACAAACCTTAATACAGTCATGTTCTAGAATGAAATATTGATCCCCTAAATCTAAATCCCTGGTTTAGTCACCACTAACAAATGTGTACATTATAATCTTGATACATAGGTTATATAAGGTGAGAAAACGTCTTGACTTGTCAATAAAGTCATAAAAGATCGATGATAATTGAACTTAAATGTAATACAGACACTGCTTTAACGTACTATTGCTCTTATAAGGACGAGAAATAAGATATTCTTTAGATATTTTCATTGTTATTTTTGAGAACACATCATATTTACTTTGAACACTCGTTTTTTGACTAAACACGTATACGTACTGCAGTACATTGTTACCTCTGCTAAAAAAGCTAACGTCATAATTTGTCTTTACGGGTTTGCATGCATGAACCTAAGTCTCTGACAGATCTGCATGCAAAAGTTCCCGAAATTGTTGAATGTGTAACTATTACTGTGGCCATTATCAGGTATGCTCCATAATTGTTAACTTGAAGCGGGGATTGAAATAATATGTGAGTTTTCAGTTCCACCCTTCCAGGGAGTGTATAATCAAGTAAACAAATAGCATAGTCGTCGAACGGATAGTTGCTCTTTATAGCTAGTAATATACTTGCACCTTCAGCTGAACCAATGCAACAATCTCTTGTTGAGTTGCTCTTTACAACAGCATGTCAGCCCACGTAAAATTATCGGATGCATTTTTGTTGGCATTTGGTGTGCAGACGAAAATTATGATTCTATGCAGATCTACCCTTGTTGGAATGTTGCAATTTTGAATGCGTTTGGGTTGGAAGGCTAGTTTAACTCAAAAAGCAATAAAATATATCTTAAGGCGTGGCACTCATGCAGAACGCTTTTCGCGGATCCGAGTTTACCCGTAGACAAGTGAACTACATGTAGAAGGGGTGTTTGGGAGGAGTAAGTGGAGATCTGATAAGCTATACATCAGCGTGACCCTGGAGCCCACGAGACCCATGAGACTGGCCATATTTGGCCTTATAGTGGCATTTGATGGAAATTTTAGATACAGACCTTAATCGTAGATATTGAAGCAGGCTGGGCAATGTTCAGATGTTAATTTTTGTCATTCACTTTTGGTTCAAGTACTAAGTAACCATTTTCATCAGTGGACCCTTCAACTGTCATGGTTTGTTTTAGAGATTGGTAGTGATGTGGGGTTTCAGCTGCATCAGCAGGCTGGTTATCGGGTTTTGTTAGATATTGGTAGTGTTTTTTCTCATCTACTGCATAAGCAACTTTACGGGATGGGGGAAGAGGGGGAGGCTCATCTTTGTATGGTTTGATTGTATTGGCCTGCGCATTTGCTACAAGCATTAAGTAGTCATGACAATCAGTGGGTCCGTTGATATTCCATGACTTCGCTAATGGTTGGTAGTGGTGTGTAGTGCCATTTGCACCATCATGACCATCATTGGTTTCTGGTATGTGTTGATTGTTGGGCCTGGGTTGAGTGTCATGACATTCCGCTTGGGCGTTCTCGCGTGCTAAAGAAGCACCTTTGCGACGTGGGGGGAGTGGGGGAGGTTGGTTATGACAGGGTATATTTGCATTGGTTGATGGTGAGTTCTGGGTGGTTGTGGGTTTGGGTCCAGTCTCTGATTGCCCTCCCTGGCCTGTTACTACAATAGTAGATGTAATGTTTCTGTTGCTAAAACCATTATTTGCGTCTGAGTCCGGAGAACGTTTACCTGCCCTTCTCTTGTATACGATTGTGACAATAACGGCGACAATGAGGGCAGTGACAGCTACGGCACCGCTAAGAGAGACAATGTAAACAGGGAGAGAGATATCAGTTTCTGATTCATAATGCCTGTCCCTTTCTCGTTTCAGCGAACCACCACGAGTGGTTAATGGTGTCGTTGTAACTGTTGCTAACACGTTTCTTTGGGTATTATCAGACATTATGTCAAATGCCGAACTAACAGCAGGTGGTGTTGTAATTGTGAGAGTATCATTTTCTGCATTCCTGAATGAGGAATATTTTAGCTCTTCAGAGGAGATAAGAGATGCCTGGATATTAACGGGGATTTTGCCGGATGTTTTACTTATAGGTGTTGGTGGTGTTGGATGACCATTATTGCCTGCATCACCAAATGAAGATCTTAGCACTGTTAACGAGGTAGCTGAGGCCTGAATAGCAACAGGGATTTTGCCGGATGTTTTACTTTTAGGTGCCGGTGGTGTTGGGTGACAATTATTGCCTGCATTACCAAATGAAGATCTTAGATCTGATGTCTGTTCAGCAACAGGCCTAGGGGTTTGGGCAAATGTTGGGGCTATGGTAGGTGGTGTTGGTTTGGCATTATTTTCTTCATATTTACCAACTGAAGAATGTCCCAGCTCCACATAAGGGGTAGGTGAGGGTGGGATAGCAACAGGCAATGTTGTTATTGTTTTCTTTCTACAATCTAGTTCTTCGAGATTGATATCTTTCAATTGTCTTCCAAAGAACTTGTCAGGCTCGACACATATCATCTGCTCTGCAAATGAAGCAGAAAAATATCTAGCCATTTCATGCCTAAATTGAGAAATATTACAATCACACTTCCATGGGTTATTGCCAATGTTAACACCACTCATAGATGCCAAAAGGCCAATAGCTACTCGTGGAAGGGTAGTTATCTTGTTTGACTGCAGGTCTAAAATTTCAAGCTTTGTTAAATCCCATACTGTACCAGACGGAACGTTAGGTATTTGGTTGTAGCCTAGCTTCAAACTTCTTAGCTGGGGTAATTCTGACAATGCATGAGGCTCAATCTTAGTTATTTGGTTGGAGGCAAGGTACAAATTGTGTAGCTTGGGTAAATCTGAGAATGATTTTTCCCTGATGGTGGTTATCTGGTTGTGGCTGAGGTTCAAATCCTTGAGCTTGGGTAAATCCGAAAATATATTATCCTGGATGGCGGCTATTTGGTTGAGGTGAAGGCACAAATGTACTAGCTTGGGCAAATTTGAGAATGCACCAACCTCGATGGTAGCTATTTTGTTTTGGTATATTTCCAAATCCTGGAGCTGGGGAAAATTTGAGAATATACCATCCTGGATGTTGGTTATTTGGTTGTGGCCTAGTTTCAGAGTTTGGAGCTGGGGTAAACGTGACAATGCACCTGGCTGGATGTTAGCTATTTGGTTTTGGTCTAGGTTGAGAAATTGTAGTCGGGGCAAGTCTGAGAATACACCACTTTGTATGCTGGTGATTTTGTTTCTGTCTAAGATCAAACTTCGGAGTTGGGGTAAATCCGAGAATGTGCCACGCTGAATGTTTGTTATTTGATTGCAGCATAGGTTTATATTTTGAATCTTGGATAGTTTTGAAAATGAGCCAGAGGGAATGCCTGATATGGGATTAGAAACCAAAACCAAAGTAGTTAAAGATCTTGGCAGAAGTTCTGGAATGCTGGTGAGGCCCAGGCTTGCGCATTTGCAGTAGATGGGCAACTGACAGGGGCAGTCAGCTCCCAGTAGGTTTGGTTCCTTCAGGATGATGAGAAGGAAAATTAGCAAGTGCCTCAGCTTTCTTCCCATCTTGTTCTGTCACCTTAAAGAATAGAAAACCGAAATGAAATTAAATCATTTGACGCTTGTATGTCTAATTCTACCTGCACTCATAAAAATGGCTGTGTAGTAGCTAGTATCAATATTTTCAAAGGAATACAAGAGAGCCCCCGCCTACGTTGTGCAAGGTTGTTTCATTTTTGTACGCCAAAACATTTCAAATAATGCAAAATGTTAAAAGTAGATGGAACTTAGCACATGTGTAATCAATTCAGATGTAGGCAATTCAAGTTAGGCTACAGTTTTTCCACTACAACAAACAGTACTTCTCAGCGAGTTCGCACTATGACATAAATATGACGATTATATTTACATGTTTCCCACTAATTATGTACAAATGGACCTTATTTGCATCATTTATTTATTTATTTATTTATTTCATCTTGAAAACAGATGGGTAGCCCCTACAACAGTGCATAGTTGATTTCCAAGGGGGCCCATCAAACATACATGTAAAATAATAAATACAGGACAAAAAACGTGGTTACAATCAGTCAAACTTTGAACATCCAGGGACAACATACAGTACAGAAAACATAAAACCGGTGCGTCAAAACATAATCAGTGTCCATACTCATGTCGAAAACGTTCCAAGGTCAAAATCAATATGTCAAGAGATGGAGTGGAGGTCAGAGGTCAAATCATATATCAAATCATGTGTAAATCGAAAATTAATGAAACTGAAATTTACAAAGTATGGATAGTAAATCATATGTAAAGATTGAACAAACAAAAAAATTAAAAACAGTAAGGCACATCATCAAAATCAACTGTTTTTTTTTCCCTCCAACCTGCATATGTTGGTAAGAATAAAAGTTCTCCTATGCCTTAATTTGCATAATCATATCAACCTATGTCATTCCAATTTGGCACTGATTTGCGCAATCAAACCTTACCAAAATCCTTCAAACCCCATCAGCAAAATGGCACATTCGATTTCAAATCTACTAGGGCCCCAAATATATACAATTTCGTCACAACCTATTTAATTATGACCAAATGCAAAGCATGTTCAGAGCCTAGGAAATTGATAAAGCATGAGAAGCTGGGCGTTTTATCGAAGAACCACCGAGGAGGACAAACATTTATTTTCAAACCGTCGTATTGAAGTCATTGGTGGTCTTTTTACCTACTGTGTTGTGATTAGTGAAGATTTGCTGCCTGTGACATACACTTGCAGCTGAAGTTTATTTAAAATTTTCCATAGAATCGATGTTCTTTAATGAAAGTCTTCTGTCTCTATTTCTCTTCAATAGATAATCATCTAAAATCAGTTGTTCTGCCTTTAGAATACTTGTTTGTACATAACGTTATATATGGGGTGTGGCAGTCGTTAATTGCTATACTGGTGTGCGTGGTGTTGATTGTCTGAAACTTGCTGGTTGAATATTGAAATTACGCAGGTTGTTTACTCCTCTCGAACATTTAAGACATGTATAGTAAAGTCTACATGAAGACTGCCTTCTCTAAGAGAAAAGTGATTGTGGGTGTGGTGATCTCTGTGCCTTGCAGAGAGGGATGGCGTACCTTATTCAATGTAGTTTTTGTGCCGAAAGTTCCAAAATGTCGAATTCTGTCTAACCTAATTCTGCCCATCAGTTTGACCTTGCACGATAGTCAATGTCACATTTTAGATACAAAAAGGTTGACCTTTTTAATTTTATCCCAGCTTACCTTTAGAGCTAGTCAGAAACTCTCCGTTCGGTACCTTCTTGTTGGGAAATCCGGGAGGAATTTTGTCCCTATATCGGTGATTCGTTGGCTACGCCCTTCAGTCCGCAATGCAGTGTGAACAGTGTTGGGTTGGTCTTAATCTTGTGATTAGGCTGGTGACGTTAGTTGTATGAGGTTGAATATCAACATCTACACGTTTACTTTTGAATAATCGTGGTTGTGTAGCTTGTACATATTTGCAGGTTCACGGTGGATATAATCTGAACTCAGGAACAGTTGTTCGTAATACATCGTTAGAGTCCGCTTATGATCAAATGTGAATATAAAAGTGGTTACAGAAGTCGGAATACCCACGAAGTTTCAGATTTGAACAAAAGAAAGACAAGCCTTATACTGTATTTAATCACAAGTGTCGTACTTTTATTTCCATAGAGTTTCATATGGTCACATTTGACAACAAAATAGAATTCTCAATAATAGCAGTAGTGGGGCAGTGACAGAAATATTCGCAGATTTTTTTAAAGAAAATGGTTGAGAATATTTCGATCTCTTTTGTATACTGATGCATTGATTTATATTTCCTCATTATTTTCAAATATTGTCTGATAGACTTAAATCTTCTCCGTCGTAGTTCTCGTGCAAGATCACGGAAGATCCCGTTATAGGTTGTGTTCTCGCGAGATCCCATTAAAAAATGTCGGGGTGGTCTTTTAAATACTTTTAACACTCTGTCGACCTAGGATAACAATCTTCGGAGAGAGCGCAGGCGGCATGGCCGTCAGCATGCAGCTGATATCTCCCAAGACAACAGGTTTGTTCCAGCGGGCCATCTGTCAGAGCGGCGTCGCCATGACACCCGGAGCTATCAACTACAACCCACTCGCATTTACCAAGCAGCTGTGCGACTACCTGAACTGCGGGACGGAGGACCCAGCCGGGATGGTCTCCGCGCTGAGGGCGAAGGGCGCGGACGAGCTGACGCAGGCCGCTGCTGTGTTTACCGGTATGATTGTTACAATCTGATACTAGAAATCAGTTCAAACGTTTCAGCGCGAAGCCTTTCAAATGGTCGAACTAATGGCGTCAAACCTCTATACCTAAAGGCACCCAATACAGTTAAATATAGAGAAGCGATTCGTAAGCCAAATTAAACTGCACTGCAATACAACTGCTGGAAAATCACCATGCTTTATCTCAATTGAGGAGGGCAAATGAAGAAGTGCAGTACTAGTATAAGAGTGGTTAACTGTACCTATATTTTCATCCGACATATCAGGTAACTTCACCAGAAGGGTATGGTTGCCTGTGGTTGACGGGGACTTCATACCGGAGGAGCCAGCTCGTTACTTGGAGTCGGCATCTCTGGACTCCCGCCAGCTCCTCATCGGGTGTAACAACGACGAGGGCGGCGGGCAGCTGGGGGAGGGCGCCCCGGCGTCCCACATAGTGGACAGGCAGAGTTTCGAGTTCTACCTGAATTCGTCTCTCTTCCCGACCTACCCCAAAAACACACAGGTACGTGTGGATGCAAACTACCTATCTGTTTCTTGATTATTATGATACTGAGATACGAGGAACGTTAGAACAGATATAATGGCAGGTCCCATACGTTCTTTAGCACTATTGCATTCTCCTGGCTTTTATGAAATACTAGTAGTCGGACAAGTGTTATTGAAAAAAAGAAGGATGATTCCATTTCTCGTCGACGCGTCCGCAAAATTTCTAAAGCTCACCCAGTACTGAGGATTTGGCGGCGCGGATGAAAGGATGGTAAAATCTTGCAATTTTTTGGCGATACGATTTCGGTCTTCCCGTCTATACCAGTGAAACAACCAGAGGGGCGTGTAGAACAGAAGGAAACAATATCCCGACTCCCGGGATTCGAACCTGCGCCGAACCCGGGCAGCCGGATCACAAATCCAGCGTGCAAATCACAACGCCAAAAGCTCAGAGCTGCTGGCGTGGTCTGCTTCATCTGCACAGAACCACGGAGTAGTGTGTATGAAACATATAATTAACTAGAGTTCAGCGACCTCATACCTCCATGAAAATTTAGAGCTTTCGTAAATTTCATGCAATTGACTAACACATTAACATAATTTATGCATGGTGTTGTTCATCATTGACTAACGTACACATGTCACAGTTATAAAATTCCCAATATTAATCATAAAGCGGTTTTGCAATTTTAACATAAATTATTCAAATAAGTTCCTCATTACCATATTTGGTATCTGCTTATATTCCACCTATCATAATTAACATGTGTTACATGTATTGAGGTCCAGTTATTGAAAACAATGGAACTATACAATTTCCTCATTAATTATGCAAATTAAGTCCTCATTTGCATAACATGTATATCATTATGAACATCTTTGCCCAGCTACCCGCATGCCTAAAATGCAGGCAATCCGTCGTTCCTTTCTGCAGTTATCCTCTTTGGAGTGTCTTGACAAAAACACCCATGCAGTTCCACAATTAAATGTTAGGGGGCTGAAACTTGCCCCACTTTGTCATGACACCAAAAGCTATCTACCACCAAAATGTCAAGACCATAGCATGTCTGAAACAAGAGATACATTGAAAAAACTGCTATGATAGAATATTCTCATTAATTATGCAAATGTACTCCTATTTTGCATAATTAGTATCTTATCTTGTAAAACATTGTCTAAGGTACCTACATACCAAAAATGATGAAAATCCGTTGTTCCCTTCTTGAGTTATCGTCTTCAGAAGTTTTTGACAACAATGCCCCTGCTTTCCCAAAACTAGACGCTAGGGGGCCCAAACTTATGTCACTTATTCCTGAGCACAAGAGCTATTTAATACTTCAAAATCGTGACCATAGCTTGCTCAGAACACGAGATAGCAAACCCGGAAGTTGCGCTGCAGTACCAAGGGAAGCCGCTAGGGGGCCCAAAATCTAATCATTTCCAGCTTTCATCACACCCTACCAACACACCAAGTATGAAACCAATCCACCAAGCCGTTCTTGAGTTATCTTGTTTACACACACACAGACAGACAGACAGACAGACAAACACAGGGTAAAATATAACCTCCATGACATTTCATGGAGGTAATCATGCTGATTTTGCAACACATGTACACACGCAAACAGATGATCATGGAGGCAGCGACGTACGAGTACGGAGTTTGGGACGAGACCGATCCCGAGACCCTCCGCCGGGCGTTCGCGCAGATGTACGGTGACTTCGAGTATCTGGCCAACACCGTGCAGAAGGCAAACCTGTATTCACAGGTTGGTACATTCTATCAACAGTAGTAGGCGCCATGGTTCAGCACCGTTTAGGCCTACGTCACATTTCCAAACCGGGCCCCGGCCGGGCAGCTTTCGGGAACGAAAAGTATGATATCTAACAGAAGTCAAACTGCACAAAGGGAATAGTTGTGGGTATTATTTGTACTATATTTGTACGTATACATTTCTATTTTCGTTTCCACAAACAGCCCGGCCAGCGCCCAGTCTGGAAATGTGACGTTAGTGTTACCAGACGAACATGTATGTACGGTAACTGAGTAGCCACAGTACACCTAATAATAATTCTGGTCTTGGTACGAATTCTCTCAAACTCGTTTCGCGTTTTGCCCAATATGGATCGCTTCAGTGAGAATAGACATGAATGGTAAATTTATAAGATCTGCAGCTTGTCTTATCAACCTAGTGAGGGGATTTTCTTAGGGTTGCCTTTAACCACTTACCAAACTTGGCTTTTAACTTTACCGCCAACATTTATCCTTTTGTATGAAAGCATGCGCATGGTACTGGGTCTGTTTGCACACGAATATATAATGTTTTATAATTACTCGCTATCCATTGTGCTAGTTCCCTTCCTCAAGGCTGTAATGAGCGGAGTCGCCGCTAAGTGGCGCTGCGGCGAGAATGCGGTCCCAAACGTGACACGGTCTTGTCAAAGGAGAAATAAGAAATTTAAAGAAGATTCTCTTCCATTTCTATTTCCAGGCCAGACTATTCCTTAAGTAATCAAACGTGCCTGAATTTTTTTTCAGCGTAACCACCCCACCTACATGTACCTGTTCACCCATCGCCCATCATTCTCCACCTTGCCGGACTATGTCGAAGCGTCACACGGCCAGGAGTTGTACTTCCTCTTCCTGGACTTACGCGGGAACAACCCCGATAGTCTGAGCGCAGAAGAAAAGGAACTAAGTCGGGTGATGATAAAGTACTGGACTAACTTCGCTAAGACGGGGTAAGTTGTCATACATTACAGTAAACTTTATAACACATCACAAACCTTAACAAGAGTTCGTAGACCTCAGGCCTGCATGAAATGTATTGGGTTTCTGTAGACCTATTGTGTATTTTTGCCTTTTTGTCTGTGGTACGTGGTTGGAAAAATGAGCTTTTTACTGTGTTGGTTGTGCACCATGCAAAAGTCTGACTCTGAAATTCCATTTTCTGAATTTGTAAGTTTGGACAGGGATGAACATTACTTATTTTGGATTTCTTAAGTATGTAACCAACCACAGTACTTTGAAGTTGTTGAGACGCTACCTTTTTTTGTCTCAGATGGCCCATGCACATGTAGTTACTCTGTCACATGATATATTAATATCTTCCTATTTCAATGTACTGACCTAATGCAGCTGCTAAGTCTCCTTGGTTTGTGTTCTTCCAATGATATTCATTAAAGACTTATTTCTGGGGTGTTATTCACTTGACATCGGAATGTTTTACTCGCACAATTTGACCAATGATACTTTTATCTGTAGTTCCATAGACATTAGACAACATGAATAGTGGTAGCCCCCATGCAGCAGCAACAGTTAGTCCCCAGGGTGGTACGATATTTTCATTCAATCCATCCAACCCAAACCTAAATCTCCTGTAGTATCTAAGCCAAATTTAACAGCATAATTTACTATGAAAAATGTCCTTGTCAATCCCATTTATAGATGGCAAGCTGCTGGCAATGGAAGCTTTGAAAAGTTCAGAAGCTGTTGTAGTCAAAGCAAACACCCAGCAAACATCCCCGCAAACCAATGAGCAGTTGCTTAGAAGGGGAATTTCATCATATATTTGCCGCGACAAAATGCAACAAACGATACTGAATTTAAAACAGGACAAAGCTAAGCCTCCACCACTTAACCCTGCCTGTACCA
This sequence comes from Branchiostoma floridae, assembly GCF_000003815.2. Classification (NCBI taxonomy): domain Eukaryota; kingdom Metazoa; phylum Chordata; class Leptocardii; order Amphioxiformes; family Branchiostomatidae; genus Branchiostoma; species Branchiostoma floridae. The sequence goes on along the minus strand of NC_049983.1, from coordinate 16,501,931 downwards.
TAGATTAAGCAGGCCCAAAAACCAAGCGAATATGACTAGCCCAAAACAACAAATTACCTGTATACAGTATGGAAATGGCATTACCAAAGAAACAAAAAGAAACACAGGACAAATCATACACATACCTTTCTCTTATGCCCACACTCTATACAGTTCTCCTCCACATTAGAAAATTGCATCTTCTTCTGTTTAAGTTCAAGTTCAACCATGATTGCCAACAGGGTAAAGGAACTTGTACCGGAACTTAAAACTCAGTACTATACAGCTCTAGAAACACCACAAAGAGTAATAAGCAAACTTCAATTATACCTGACCAACAGATATATAATCTTGTACACTCCCGTCATCTGGCAAACTGTCAGTGCCACTAAGTAACCTGATACATTGAAGGTAGCCCAGGCCAGATGATGGTTCTACACCCAACCATAATCTGTTTTTACAACCAAGCAGATATTGGGAGGATGCCCCAACCACACTAAAACAGGGTCAACCTATACAGTATCAAGTTCAAGCACAAGGAGGCCCAAAATCAAACCTGACCACCAGGACACCACAAACAACTCACGTACCAAATGGCAACACAATGGCACCTTGCGTTCCGGAGATACAGCGCACGCCCCGTGCCCGCACAAAAGGTAACCTAAAATGTCAAGTTCAAGCACCAAGGGCGCCAAAATCAAAATTGAGCATTATTCAGCCACCGCCGACACATGTGCCAAATATCATCGCGCCAGCACCAGCCGTTCAGAAGATATAACTCCGGAAACACCCCTCCCGGACACAAAATTCGACCTGCCGGGTCAAGTTCAAACGCGACAAGGCCCAAAGTCAATCCTAGGCAACAGGCAACAACCCCCCACCCATGCACCAAAAATCGTCGCAATCGCGCGTATCGTTCCGGACACACAGCGCCAAAAGTGCCCCAAAAACACAAAAAATGCCACCTTCAATGTCAAGGTCAAGCGCCAGGAGGCCCAAAATCACACCTGAGTGTCAGGCTACCACCCCCAACCCACGTACCAAAAATCGTCGTGCTCGCACCATCCGTTCACGAGATACAGCGCCCTACATCCCCGGCTACCGAAAAGTTCCCACCAGCATCAAAACCATACCTGCATACATGCAGGTAACAAGCAGGGGAAGAAAACATCGTGTTTCACACCCTGAATTATTAAAGTTTGTTATAAATTTTCGATCAATTGAAACATACCACATAGCACATTGATGAGGCAAGGAAATATACAACAGTGGCCCAAACTTTTACACTGATTTCTTGACCTTCATGACCTTCCCACGAGTTAGGTCCCGACCACTCCCCAAAAATGGTCGGCGCCTGGTTGGGAGGAGCCTGGAAGCCATCTTTATTTATAGCCCCAGTTCGTTCGTTTAATCGTGGTGAAGAATACGGCTTTTCCCATTTTGATTGTTCAAATTGTGTAGCTGAGTGACTGCCAGAAGACTTAGAAGACTTATTGTTACCTTTTGACTAAGTTTATGTGTGTATGTCCTAGTTGTCTTGTTTGAGTTCTGTATGTGTCCAGGGACACCTGAAGAACAGGCCGTGGCCTGAGTGTGATTTTTACCCTTGTAAAATGAAATAAACGAAATGGAATGAAGCAGGCAACCGCGCCAACCACGGATGACATTTCTCACGACCATAGATTTATCGTTCATGGTCCAACAAAAATGATATGATCATGATATCCTGATATTTTTTATTGTCATTTTTCAGCAACCCAATGTTGCCGTCTGCGTCGGATCTGCCGACCGTCTGGCCGCTGTACGTGCCCCGCTTCGGACAGCCCACCACAAAACAGTACCTGACGCTGAAGACCAACATGAGCGGAGACGACGTCAGCAGTAGCCTCAGACCCAAGAAGATCTACTTCTGGACTGAGGTAGCGCCGGCTCTGGAGTCCACTGTCCGGTCTACTTGTGAACCAGGGACCAACGCCGCATCGCCTGCAGCTAGCTCGAGAGCTACAGTGTGGCGCTTTTGTGTGATTGTCGCAGCACTGTGTTTTATCAGATAGTTTTAGATAGATTGGTGGTACAGGTGTTGCTGAATCTGTATCGTATATTTGCACAGTATAGGAAATAGGGGCAACATTTATTACCTGATTCATGTACACTCCTTTAATATGCTTTATCAATTTTCAAAATCACAACAAGCTCACCATACTAATTACTTACTTTACTTTACTTGGTCGAGCCAATAGCAATGCATAAGTAGTGTTTCTTCATTCTCTTTGGAATTCTTATTGGCATTGGCAAGTGTGACTTTGGTATTCAAAAGGCATCTACAGCCGTATCTTGCACACGTTGAATTTGTAGCGCCGATCTCTGAAAAACAAGAATCAATAAGATCAGTACAACGCTTATCCATTGTTTTTATGATACTCCAATTCGGCCTTTACTTTTTGTAAGGCCTACGTCACATTTCCAAACCGGAGCCCGGACGGGCAGCTTTCAGGAACAAAAAGTATGACATAAAAGACACCAAACTACATAAAACGTAAAGATGATCGTGGGCATTACAGTATTTGTGTACATTTTTCTATTTTTCATTTCCTCAAACAGCTCTGCCGGGCTCCGGTTCGGAATTGTGACGTAGGCCCAAGTCTGCGCGTGACACAATTTTCTTGTCACTCTACTGTATTAAAATAAATACCAAAATGATATGTTCGTTCACGAAAGTAAAAGAAAAACCTACTGAGCGGATCGGAACCCCTGTGCGTTGCTGTGGTAGCCGCATCCATATCGTTTTTTATGATACTTCAATTCGACGTATACTTCCTGTAAGTCTGTGTGTGACACAATTTTCTCGTCCCTCTGCTAGATTCAAATAAATACTAAAATAATATTTTCGTGACGCTGTGACATTCTAATGACGCTGAAGAAGAGTGAAAGAAACGCCCGGAAGTAAATCTCTGTTGTTATCCAGTTGTAGACATTGAATTGAATTTGAATACTAAGAGGAGTAAACAAAAAGACCGACTGAGCGTAACTTACTCATGTTTGTTGCTGTGGAAGCTGTGTAGGCCCCGCAGGTAATACCCGCTGGAGACGGAGTAGTTCATATCACCGTCCAGACTGTTCGCGTAGGGCGACAGGGCGCAGTTGTAGGTCTGCATGCCGCGCTTCCGGGAACACTTCACCTGTGCCAGAGGAAGTTATCAAAGGCAATAAGTCAGACGACTAGTAATGTAATTGTAAAACGTTTTCTCTCATACCGTTGTTTTAAAACAATACGGCTCTTGGTGCCAAGAAATGTTGAATGAAGTTGGCAGGTTGGCGCACAAATGCATTCCATGTGTTTTTGGCAGAGAGGCTCGGTGGGCGTCACTCCAATGCAAGTTTGCGGGGAAGAAGCTACATTTTATTTTCACTTTTACTGTATAGCCTTGTTATTGAACAAGAAAGATGATTTTGGGTCGTAAACTTTACTATGTAAAATTAACTCATACGGACTTGTATATACACACTCATGTGACGTTACGCCCACTCACGTTCCATCTGCGGTCCTCCCGGCCGTTGTTGTGCTCGCTCCTGAGCCCGGTGATGATGGCGTCAAAGGGGCACTGGAAGTTCATGACGCCGTCAAAGTCATTGATCCACCCGGACCAGAACTCCTCATCAAACCTGGGGATAGATGATGAAATGATTAATTTGACCACACACTTAAAAGTGCAAAACTGTAGTCCAATGGTGGCATGGTTGTGAATCTCCGATATTAGAACTGTACACCAAACAAAACAGCAGCTCAGTTTTTATAACTAAAAAGAACACGGATCATACATGAGAACAAACTTATTGGTAAGGTAAACAAATCTGCTGCGAGTAAAATTCCGCTGTGCCAGCTCCTAAAAGATCCACAAGATGGTGATATCCAACAAGATATCAAAACCGGAAGTTCCGCTACAGTGCCGCAACAAGCCGCTAGAGGGCTCGAAATCAAATCATTTCGAGGTCTCATCAAGACCTACGCACATACTAAATATCAATAAAGCCATTTAGGTATTCAAGAGTTATGCTGGTCAACTGCATCGCAAACACACGCATGCACATATACCCACATTATGTGTTTGTATGTGACATACAAACACTACCGGAAACATAACCGTCGGACGAAGGTATTACACAAACCTGGGGAGTCCTGGGACTGAACCGCAGCCGAACTTCCAGACCCTGTCCTCCGCGCGGTTGCAGTGGACGCTGCTGACGCGCCGGATGACCTGGCTACCGGGACACTCGAACTGGAAAGCGGCGTCCCACCTGGTCTGGGCGCCGGTCAGGGCCTGCCCGGGACTCTTGCAGCGGCGGCGGCGGCGACGGCGCCACGCGTCTCCCTGGCAGAGAAGAAGCCCGATCACGGCAAGAACGAGGAGGAAACGCAGGGATCTAGACCCCTGGGCCATGTTGCCGGTGTTGTAGCTGTGTAGGCTCCGAATGTGTTTCTCACAGTAAACTGTTTCTCATAGTAAACTGCTTTTATATGGGAATACAAGCATCCTGCTTCACGACTGAGAAACTAACCGGAAAGGTAGCCTCCTTCACCGGCCTCTCTGAGGGCATTGGCGTAAGTTTCGTGGGTGGGGAGTGGGGGGAGCGTTGACACTTTTCAGGGTGGTGACGGGGGACGTCGATTCGCGATTTTTTAACCGGGAATGCCGGGAAAGGAATATATACCGGGAAGCTTGTAGCCACTGTGGGCCGCCAGAGAGGCCGGTGATGGAGGCTACAGGAAAGGCGACTCTGGAAATTAGGAGAGATGCACATGTCATATAACATCCGGTGGTGATCCAAGAATCAACAAGGACCCTCAAGAATGCATCTGTTGTGAATTTGGACTCCATGACTATGCGTTTCTTCCTCGTGCCCGGCGTCGGCATCACAAAGCAACGCCGGTACTGGGGATATCGATACTAGCTTTAATAATTTGTTTTCATCATTGATTTTTTTTTTTGGGGGGGGGGGGGACTTATACTCATGCATGATCAGTACTTACCTTGTTGTAGCCGTAAATGACCTCAAATGTGATGGGTCTCTATGCAACAACATATTTTCAATCACATATTCCAAGGTTCCTCCTGCCTTGTTGGTCTGAAAAGCCGCAAACTTCCGGTTAAATTCTCTCATTGTAGTTCTGATTTCAATCGCATGGTGAACACATTCTGTGCTTGTTGTGACGTAGCTTTCGACACTTTCATTTTCCTTCCATGCACAAGGCAAAGGCCTCGTTTTTTTCTTTTTTTTTTTAAACGGCGATGTAACTTTTTACATGACAACACACTGTCCCACAGAACTGGAGTGGGCGTTTGGGGTAGAACACTACCTACGGGTCTTATTGCAAGGGCTGGGCTATATATTGTCCTTGGTTTGGCCAAGGAGGTTATAACCTCCTTGGTTTGGCTGAGTAAGATCTCCATTAGTAATACCGCACATTTTTAGACACACACACACACACACACACACACACATCAAGCAAACAACTTGACATAAAATACACAAACAAAACACGTGGTGGCACTGATGTCGAACCTTCTTTTCGTTGGTAAGTGATGCTTTAGAATTTCTTTAATCTTGAAAACATTCAAGACTAACTTTTAGCTGCCTCAAGTTGTACTGCAATGTTGTCACTGTGGTAAAAAAGTGAAAACTGAGTTTATGACATGTTCATGTATGATACCAAGAAAAGATCTTGTCTTGTTACTAGACGTCTACTTTACGAATGCTGATGATGGGTTACGCCGACAATTCTATGGCTTACATTTTGTGTTGCAAAAAAAGTTGAATTCTAAAAGTAGACAATGTACAATAAGTATTTCGGTTTTTTGTTGTTATGGAATAAAACGTTGCCATCTTGCGGGTCACAGCACACATTCCCTCTCAGCCCTTGAAAGGACGGACATGCCCAATGCTGAAAGACCGTGTACAGTAATATGGTGTTGATATGCGCAGGGGTACCGGTCATCTATGTCCACCCTCTGGCAACAGAGGAAGCCTCCGTTGTGTACGGGCGTGATGCCCAACGTTTCCAGGCACATACCGATAAACACGTCTTCAAGATATATGTATTTGGTGCGAAGTGATGTTTCGTATAAACTCCGCACGATGTCACCGGAAATGACGTAACCAGATCCTCCGGAAGCGAACGATGGGAGCGACTCTCTCAAGAACGAATACCTTGACAGATACCATTTGTTTTCGACTTTACGTATTGGTTTGTCTTTTGTGTGAATATTGCCAAGTACAAGTTGAGATTTTTGTTCCATCCCCAGCAGCGTAGCAATCAGGTTGTCAAGGTTCACGTATGTATCGTCGTCAATTTTCATGAGGTACGCCGCGTTCGGACAGAAATCCAGGAACCATTTCAAAGTCATCACCGCCTTAAGTGTCAGATTCTTGTACGAATCTAGGAAATTTTCTTGAATGATGTCCCCGAATATGGCGTCTTCTTTCTCTACTTCCCGTTGGAGATCTTGCTGATCTGTCGTTCCCAGGGCAAATAGTGTCTTGATCTCGACCCCAGGGGTGTTTGACTCGTTCGCCCAGGTGGCTCTGATTGCTTGACGTTGAGTCACGTGGTCGTGTGCCGTGTGCACAATGATGACGAGGAAAACGTCATTTCCGTCGCGTTCGCACTTGTCCTCGTGAGCCATGGTGAACCTATAGGGATGTGGGTTAATCGGCTTTTTAACGACTTCAGATGAATATTTCTGATTTGCGGTCTCTGAATAGGGGTTGCCATGGTAACCGATGACCCATACTACTAGTACTATGAGGCTAATTATGCCTAACAGTGATGCCATAAGGAACCATGTAAATATTCTGGAAGAAGCTCTAAAACCTGGTGCGAGCATGGTGGCTTCGAATTTTCGAGTGCTGGTTTTCAGACCTCCTGTAAATAAACAAAAGAAAATGAAATGATGATGATGTAAAGGCCAGATCAATTTCATTCTTAGGCTAATCAGCCACTTTGAGAGAGCTTTATACTTTTAAGGCAGTGCATGATACAACAAGAGTTCGGAGACGTCATACATCCATGAAATATTCTGATTATACAAACATATATCATTTCTTTTTTACATCACTTTACATCACAAGCTATCTGCCATAGAAAAATCAAAACCATCGCATGTCCAGGTCAAAGGATATGAAAAATCGAAGTTCTGCTGCAGTACCAAGGTGACACACCAGGGGCCCCAAAATCAACCCTGACCTTCGTCTTTGCAACACCTACCCACATATCAACTATCATTACAATCCATCCAGAGGTTCTAGAGTTATGGTGACCACAAATATCCGGAAACACACTGACACACACAAAGACAGACAGACACACCAAAAAACTATACCTCCTTTTTATGGAGGTTATCAAGAAACGGATGATATTCATTTCAGAGCTCTGAAGAATCTGGAGCTGCGGGACTTTAATTCCGGATCGATCCTAGCATTGCTTAAGACCTATTTTCTCGATCGACTAGAGTGAAAATGTCTTTAAGGTAATGACGTCCTATCGGATGGGACGTGAGGCTGGAGTCTCCGTTTCTGTGGAAAGCCACACCTCGCTAAAAGATCCACCGCATTTTAATGAATGAATGAATGAATGAATGAAGACCTTTATTGTACATTCATACCCACTGGGTTCAGTACAGGTCACAATAAATGATACAACATTTAATGAAAAAGAGTAAGGGTCCACTAGCTTGGATGCCAGACTGTTTTAGGGTAGCTCCTCGGCTTTAGCTATCTTCAAGGCTCACATACCTTCCAGGAATTTTACCACAGGCCCCTGAGTTAGGTCCGGTCACAGGGGGACGTGTTATAGAATTTATTTGGGGGCATGTTGGCCCTGGAACCAACCGAGGAGTTCGGCTGTGCAGGCCCTGGAAACAGTCTGGTATCGAGGCTAGGGTCCATCCTGGTGTGAGTGGATCAAACCGGTACCCTTTAGTCTTTAGTCCGGTGTGTCACGCCCAATGGCGGTTTACCGGCCATGCAGAACAAACCAAACGGACCATGGATGTTTCTGACATGGTATGTCTCAGTCTTAGTTGTGTAAGGAAGGACGATGGTGTAGCATGTAACCTCACAGTGACCTTCGTATCGTGTTGCATGCAAGTAAACAATAGAGTACAAAAAAGATATTTCACAGGTGCAAATCACCTTAACTGACAAGAATTTTACCCTAATTTGTTCCTAAAACGTGTGTCTGACACCAGGTTAAGAAAATCTTACGGCTCTACCCTACATACACTTTGGCTTGCAACTAAGTCATTTCTCCTAACACTATGGACGTTCTTGTTCAAGATATGCCCTTAGTTTTATCATCGTGTGTGTGAATACCTTTGGAACTACATGTATCCTACTTCATGGTTATCTAATCCCCCCGATCTAATCAAAATGTTACCAAAGCGTCAATAATTTGGGTTTTGATGGCATCATGTACATGTAGCTTAACTGACTTTCCACTGGCCTGCATGCTCAATTTTCTTTCCTTACAAACAGTAACAGTTGGATACCTTAGCCCCGCCTCACTTCATCTCTTCGAGTACTAGCCTACCTGCAAAACCACATGCCAGCAACCTGGTTTTTAAAACTAACCTCAAAAACCCTCCTCCAGCTTCTTGTGGAGACTGCTGCAGGCCGAAGCCGTGTGCTTGGCTGAGTAACGATGGCGATTCTTCAGCTACTCGTTGCCTCCCTGGAATCCCCCTTCACACCTTTTTCCAGTTGATCCTCATATACGACTGAGTCCAAACAGTTACTGGTTACGACGCATGCCTGGATTGAACATTGTCAAAAATTTCAGCGTTTTTCTAGTCCTTTCGCGTGGAAAATAGAAGAATCTTAGAAGCGATCGTACCTAGCGACTTCTAATCTTTCCCCATGTCCTTTGACCTTAGAAGGGATCAGATAACGGCCTCAGGTAACGTTGTGTGACAAAGAAATGCCCAGGCTATTTTCTCGGCCGCGGTGAAAGAAACTTGTTACGGGCTGACGTCAGAGTTCCGTTGCGAAGAAGAGGGCAACAAAATGGGAATCTTAGTGCCACTGAAAATCCTTGAAAATCCCTCTTTTCCTTGAAAACGTCGGGAGTGAACCAAAGCTAACAAGGCTAGATTCCAGGCTAGCTTAACAACTGTCCAGTTAGTCCAACGTTATACAGCATTTCTCGACCCCTTTATGTTGGAGCCTCGGATACAATTTTTCTTTGTTCAGCTTTGTCCATTTCTTTCCTCATTTCCTCTGCCAGCTTTCAGTGAAAACTAAATTAAATGGAATTTGGTAACAGGATGATAGCTTGAGGCAAACCGTTGGGCTATTTTATTCAGCGCTTATGGGACAAATAAAAGGTAGGTAACGCGTGAAAGGGAACATGTTGGTCAGAAAAGGGAAGGAAGTAAATGTAGGAGTATCTTATCATAACAATGAGACACAAGAAGAAAACTTCAATAAAACCCCATGAATGTCAACATTAGGGTAATGTAAAATAGAAGACATAAACATTTCTACTTTAGCCCAGAAGCGTGAATGGGCCATGATGGCGTAACTTGATAGTGTATTCTGCAGTTAGTACTGTCGGCACTCAGCTGAATAGGCCTGTCCCTGGTGCTGAATGTTTTCCCCCCTCTCCATCTCTTTCCTTCTGTCTTTCTCCCTTTCTCTCTCCCTCTTTCTCTCTCTGCCTCTCTTCCTCTTTCTTTCTCAAAACATTCATTTGTACTACTATACAGGCCATAAGTAAAACTACGAACCACGGTGTCATGACAACAATAACATGTTCTTTTATTCTAATGTGTACTTCACAACGTCAGCAACTTTATAGCTGAGACATAGTAGACTTCTAAATACACGGATATAATACCACGTGGAATTTATGCACTACAGGATAAAATTCTACCTGTAGTTTACAACTTCATATGTGTGACAAAGCTTCATATATTCATATCCTATATCAAGAACATTGTATCATGTCCTTGATAATATCTCCTCTCTCGGCTACGAAGGGGGTTAATTTTACACACAAAACTACCCGGTCTGTTCGTGTGTATCTATTGATGCACAGAAGACATACCACATACGTTCAACATATATCAATATCATCATTCGATATGCATATAATATCAAGACATTGTATCATGTCCTTGATAACATCACCTCTCTCAGATACGAAAGGAGCGTGTTTTACACGCAAAACTGACCGGTCTGTACGCACAGAAGTATATATACGTTCAATGTACATCAATATCACAATATACTATATAATCAATATCAAGAACATTGTATCATGTCCTCGATAACATCACCTCTCTCAGATACGAAAGGAGCGACTTTTACACGCAAAACCAACCAGTCTGTTCGGACGTATCTGCTGCTTACTGCTTACATATCTACTGATTACTAAGCTACTGTCCGGTGCACGGAAGATCAGATTCGGCGTGAGTGGGTACATAGCTGCAGACACCCTGGTTCCGATCCGTGCGTTTGGAAAGGCTCGCCACCGCGTACATGTCAGCACTCTCTGCTACCTTCTGCGCTACAAACGAGCCTTCTTAGCCGCCTTCTTACCATACTTTTTCTTCTCGTGAGACTTTGCCGCCTCCCGAGACTTCGCCGGCGCCTGCCTCCTGCCTCCTCTTCTCATCTTCCCCACCTTCTGCGCTTCCTTCGCCTTCAGCTTTGTACCCCCGGCTGAGCCGCCAGTTTCCTTCTTCCTGGCACTACTCTTGTCAGCTGAATGCTGGGCATCCCGATCGTCTGTAGACGGTGCGAAGGTTACCTTCTTCCTGGCACCGGTCTTGTTGGCTGGACGCTGTCCATCCCGGTCGCCTGTAGACCGTGCAGGGGTAGGCACCAGAGAGCTTTGACGGGGCAGGTTGACCGGAGCAGGTCGACCTGTAAGGACTACAAAAAGAATGCAAAACATTTAAAGCATTAGTTCTCTTTAGCTATGAGATGTCTCAGAAAATCAGGACAAGCAAACATATTTTCACCTTTTTTTAGAAAGGATATTGACATTGCTGCAGCTAGGTTTAGGAAAGACTCGTTCTCTATCAAAAGTTTCACGTTTAATGTGTTGTAGTAATCTGTGTAAGCCCCTCCCAACTTAGAAGCCGAAATACGAAATGGTACAGTACTAGTAGATCCTTTACTTGCATATATACATATAAGGAGTAGTTCTGGTTCAATATTGATCTATAATTTCAAAACAAAAGACAAATATTACACACTTCTTTTTTTAATTTTATTTTTTCATTCTTGCAAATAACGATCAGAATTTCCTTGACCAAAACCATTCTCACCTACAACACCTGCCGGTGATGCGGACTTTCCGGCCCTCCTGGCTTGTGGTGCGTCACCCATAGGTGCGCATGCGCCTGGCCCATTCAGGCTCTCGCGACTCTCCGGCTTCTTGTCGTAGACTCCGACAATGGCCGTGGTGTCGTCGCAGACACGGACACTGGCCATGGTGTCGTCGCAGACACGGACACTGGCCTTGGTGTCGTCGCAGACACGGACACTGGCCATGGTGTCGTCGCAGACACGGACACTGGCCGTGGTGTCGTCGCAGACACGGACACTGGCCGTGGTGTCGTCGCAGACACGGACACTGGCCGTGGTGTCGTCGCAGACACGGACACTGGCCGTGGTGTCGTCGCAGACACGGACACTGGCCTTGGTGTCGTCGCAGACACGGACACTGGCCTTGGTGTCGTCGCAGACACGGACACTGGCCGTGGTGTCGTCGCAGACACGGACACTGGCCGTGGTGTCGTCGCAGACACGGACACTGGCCGTGGTGTCGTCGCAGACACGGACACTGGCCGTGGTGTCGTCGCAGACACGGACACTGGCCGTGGTGTCGTCGCAGACACGGACACTGGCCGTGGTGTCGTCGCAGACTCCGACACTGGCCATGGTGTCATCTGTGCCACGGCCACTCCGGTTGTCTGCAAAATAATGCAAAACATTTAACGTTAAATCATCATTTCTCTTTAGGCCTGGGTCACATTTCCAAGCCGGGGCCCGACCGGGATGTTTCAAGAAACGAGAAATCAAATTGTATACCAAGAAAAATACACAAAGTATGCCCTTGAATCTTATTTTGACATCTTGTGTATTTTGATGTCTTTTCTATTATTTGCTTTGCTCCCTATAGCTGCCCGGCCGGGCCCCTTTTTTTAAATGTGACCTAAGCCTTAGCTATGAGGTGTCCTACAAATCAGGACACATTTTCACTTTTTTTAGAAAGTATATCGACATTGCTGCAGGAGTTCTAAAACAGTTAGGCTTAGGAAAGACTCATTCTATATTAAAAGTTTCATGTTTTATGTGTTGTAGTAATCTGTGTAAGCCCCTCTTATGTTGGAAGGCGAAATACGAAACGGCACAGTACCAGTAGATCCCTTGTTTGCATATATATATGATTAGTAATTCTAGGTCAATATCAATACATGTTTTGAAAAGAAAAGTCATGTATAGCACACTTCATTCTATTTGCAACCTTTGTTTAACTTATTGCAAATTCCCAATCGTTTATCCCCAGGGCCCTTGCTCTGTTGAATCACAGTTAAGGCACTTTCACATCAACTGTCGTATGACTTGTGTCTTACTCATCTTTACCAATATTGTATATATTCATTTAAAGTCTGCAATTTGTGTTGCTTAGCAAAATTATTATGTCTCAATTTCAAGTGTTTTTAGAATTGTAATAACTTTATAAACAATGTTAATAACGAAGTTTGTAAACACCAACACAATTCAGGCTAAATGCCTGCAAGGTGGTGATTTTAATAAAGTTCTAAAGTTGTAAAGTTCTAAATTACGACCAAAATGTCTTGACCAAAACCATTCTTACCTACAACATCTGCCGGTGATGCGGACTTTCCTGCTACACTGGTCTGTGGGGCCTCATCCGTAGGTGCGCATGCGCCTGGTCCATTTAGACTCTCGCGACTCTCCGGCTTCGTCTCGGACTCAGCAGCCACGTCAGAGCCATTGCGCATGTCTGTCTTGCACGCAGTAGTCTCAGGCCTGACAGTCTGTGCTGATACTGCGACTGAAAATATATACGTTATGTCATTTAAGCATTATCAGAGCATGTCAACCTTTTAAACATCACTAAACGGTGACTATGGAATTTTCTTAAAACTTTGTTCTTGAATTCATTTCTATATCTGCAAGTTTTGTACGATATCTAAGAATGAGTTTGTTCTAGAACAAAAGGGTATTGTTTCATGCATATTCATACGTGTCATTTCAAAACCGGGGCCCGGCCGGACAGGTTTCGGGAACAAAAAGTATGAAAAAAGTACAACAACCTACGCAAAAAATGAAAAAAAGTATGAAAAAAGTACAACAACCTACGCAAGACGTAAAAGGAATAGTCGTGGACATTATTTGTGCATATTTGTGCATACATTTCTATTCTTAGTTCCTACAAACAGCCCGGCCGGGCCCCGGTTCGGAACTGTGACGTTGTTCTAAGCAGTGTTTCTGAACCCCGTCTCCCGCCTTCAGTATGAGAAAGCATTAAATCGAACGTCTAAATAATAGTACATATTATGATGTAATATTACATATTATGATGTCATGGAAATTCTTGGGCTGATTCTTTTACTTGCGCACATATATTTTTAGACCTTGTCTCCCATTGAGTAACTCGGTATCGTGAAAAGGTTTTTGTATCCAACCCGAAAGAAACCACATTTTCCTTTTCGGAAAACTGTGTTCTTGAATTTGACATACCAGAAACGTTGTACTATATCTAGGAAAAATTAGTTCTAGAACAAAAGGTTACTGTTCCATTTGTGTTCAGTAAGCGGTGTTGCTGAACGCCTTCCTCCGCCTTCCATCTAAGAAAGCAATAAATCGCTCGGACGTCAAAGTAGTTATGTATCCGGCTAGTTGTGTATCCTTCACATGTAATGAGAAATGTGGGGCTGATTTTGTTCCTTGATAATACAATTTTTTCAGACGTTGTCTCCTATGTAGTAACACGGTAATGTGAAAACGTTTTATTTTCAACACGTATACCTATGCAAGACCGTTGTCTTTACGTTCTCTAGAACGTTGACGCTGTGGAACGGACCCGGTTTGATAGTAAGTGAAGGGATGACGTAACGTTGCACTTACCTGACCTCAGCAGGACGTTGATAGACCTCGTCATTAAGTCCTGGAGTACCCCAGTGGTCACTAACATCAAGCCTATCATTTTCTCACTAAATCAAACAACATAACTTAACGAATTTCAAGACGCAAATGAAAAAGCCAGTAGGAGAATGAAAATGCACATCCGCAGTTGGATCTCTTTGCACTGAGATGAAAAAAGTCTTGTTATGACGTCATAAGCACTGCATCTGTTAGCACACAGGTAGGGCGTGATTACGTCACAAAGCCTTCCCATGATCCTAAACATTCCGTTTTACCTACGTCACGTGACGTATTGTTACGTCACAAAGCTTGGACCACATGAAACGTCACTTTGATGATGACGAACCAACTAATTTTCTTTGCCTTTCAACGCCAATATTCTAGTATCTTTATCAGCGTTTGCATCAATCTAACGGTGCACAGACTAATATTGCACGGCAAGGAGAGGATGGAGTTGCGAGGGTCAAGCTTTGAGCACACAATTCTCATAATCTGCTGCGAAATGGCATGACTAATTGGCTAGCAAGTGTGATAAGCGATGTGTTTTTGGCGAAATTGATTTTGGGGGCATATGCTATGATTCCACAAACTACTCAACCAACTATTCCAACCCAAAATAAAAGGCACTACGTCTTGGCATATTAATTCATGTATCAGCTATTCCGCTATTCCACAAGAGTTGACGCATTCCCTTAAAACGGCAAAAGTTTTTTTCCCCCATTGAATGAAGCGTGCGACAATCAAAACGCACGCAGCTTGTACTATTACAGAACTGATATCCTGGCCTGGGTGCGAAAATATTGAGCCAGCGGTCACTATACGGAGGATGGCCGTACATGTCGGTAGCCTGAGTACCATACTCAGGCTACTGATATGTACGACCAGTGAAAGAAGAGCCGAAGCTATCCGCGTAACATGCCAAAACTACACTTGAGAATGATTTCTTTTTCCAGAATGGAGACTGTGTGGGGCGGAACGTGGTGCGTGTGATCCGCCAGACGTTAGGCATGGACGAATTCTCCGAACACGAGATCATGAAAGTCTGCGGAATCCTCACAGCTGATGCCCCTGTCACATGATCCACGATCTTCGGTGGAACATCGGCCATATTTAAGATCAGCAGAGTCACAGAGGGTTGCGCGTATTTTTCACCTGAAAACCGTCACTGTCAAAAATAAGCCATACTTTGTACCTTGTAAAATTGTTGTGCAATAAAGTTATTATTATAAGCGAGGCTCGGGCGATTGCCGCAGAATTGTCGTCCGATCGATTTTCGCCAAATGTGACAGGGGTATAAGGACACTCCTTCAACTAATCGATAGGCTACTTGCAACAGCACCTTCTAGCGATTTTTGGGAGAAACACATCTGGATCACGCGATACATCGGTTTAAAGCCTCCATTTGGAAACGCAACTTTCAGCTGGGCGTGGTGGCGCGCGCCTGTAATCCAGCTACCTGGAGGCTGGGGTTGGTGGACCGCTTGATGCCGGGGGTTCTGCGGCGTGCTGTCCTATGGCGATCGGGCGTCCACGCTAAGTTCGGCATCGATATGGTTACCCCGGGGGAGCCCAGGGCAACCAGGTCGTCTAAGGAGGGACGCACCGGCCCAGGTTGGAAACAAAGCAGGCAAAAGTCCCCGTGTCGATCAGTAGCGGGATCGCGCCCGTGAATAGGCACTGCGTCTCAGCCCGGCCAATATAGTGGGACCCAACTCTTCTTTTTTTCTGCCAATATTTTCATACACAAATGAAACAAGACTTCTTAAACTAGTAATCGAGTAGAAATATTGATGAAATGTAGTCGTGAAATACTAGTATTAATTTGCAGGTTTTTTATTTTGCATTTCTACGTCTGTCGGAACAAAATAAAATTGTGGGACTGAAACGGCCAATTAACAAATCAACGGAAACAAAAACTCATTCAACCGAAGTACACTCGTCAATATGATGCCCACAAAAGTCTATGCTCTTGTCGTTATTGCTGATAGTATCAGATTTCAAACGTCTGTTCAATATGTCGTTTCTACACTGTTCATATCTTCATTAGTAACAGTGTTATACAAAACAACGGTATCGTAAAATCAATACTGTTCAGCCCCGATAAGGAATGCATGCTAAGGTCAATTAACAATAATTCTGAACGTTTGGGGGGTTATGTCATCTCACTACATGTGTGGAACAATGTTATGGCGGGCAGCACACGTATTCGTTAAATACGAAAAACATTCATACAGAATTGGAGGTGCTGTTTCTAATTTACATCAAATAACTTACATAAGATTTACTTAACATTTAGATGGTGGGGAGACCATACAAATATGTCACGTTACGTTTTTGCCCAGACTACTTTGTCAACACGCACTCTTCCACGCATGCAATGCTATGAATAGGCTAGTCGTGCAAACTGAATGAAATGTTTTATACATGCCAATGTCATGTTTGTGATGCGTTACACAGCAGCAAATAAAAACCTCACTCGACGGGCGTGCGATCTCTGCAGGACAGCAATACCTCAATACCTCTCGATTACTGCGAGATTTCTAGATATCGGCCAATGATTGTAGGTCACCAGTGTGATATCTTTATTTTTACAAGCCAATATTCTCGACTCTCTGGCGATCTTGAAATGCGGCGAAGCTACTCATAAACGATCGTTGTCATCAAGTTATGCATTAGAAATCTCTCTCCAATTATTTCTACTCCCCCAAGATTGGGACTTAGGGTTTTTTCTTCAATTTTTGACTCGTGTTCAACCCCGAATCAATACACTTTTTTATTCTTTTACCATTTATTACGTATATTTGTAATCTAAACGTTGCTTTACATACATTTTTGCTTCTTGCTAGTCTCGCAAAAGTAATGAAACGCTCGGATATGGTTAAAAATAATCGGCGATATAGCAACTGCCGTTAAGCTTGGAAAGGGGACGAGCGTTTTTGATACGAGAAGGAAAATTGCGACGCCGGCCTCACGGTATGACCTGACAGAAGAAGCCCTCCTTCTCCTGACAAGGGTAATCGTACCAGCCCGTGTGCAGCAAGGCGCAGTCTTCCTCTCCTTTATAACTGTTGGGTTGGTCCGCTGCCCAGGCGGTGTAGTTGCCGGTTCCCAGTGCGGTGTCGTCCATCCATGTCCACTTACCTACGGTGGCCCAGAAGAATAATGTTGAATTTGTTTGTTCCTGTAATTTTTTCGTCAATAATCTTGTCCTTGCTCGTTATTTGCCCAAAGAAAAACGTCTCTTTCCTTCTTTTTCCCCTGCTTCTCTTCTTTTTCAAGCCAACACACCCTGCAAAACGTTATAAAATGAACCCATTCCTGCCATAGAAACGGAAGAAAAAACAATAGTGAAGAGAAATTCACACAGAAAAGGGCAATAATTAACAAAAGGCTGTTCATGGGTACACAAAGAGGGCAAAGAAAAACATTATCACAGAAATATATAGGACAAGAATTTGAAGAAAAGAAGGGTTGAAAGGGGCACCAGATTGTCCTTCTGGGCCACCGTACTTACCTTCCTGTCGCTGATCGTGCAAGCCGAACCAGAAGTCGTCATTGCTGCCTAACGTGGTCGTGAGAGAGTAGAGGAAGGCGTTGATGCCGGCGTCTCGGGGCATGGCGAGGGTTCCTCCGTCAGACCGACAGATCTCAGCCGACTCGGAGAACGTTTTGTACGTGTCAAATGCCTTGTAGCAGACTTCGCGGTACTTCATGTAACCGTCAGGGCAGGTCGCTGAATACAAAGGGTCATATATTCATTTATTCATTGGTTCAGCTTTAAATACAGGTCACAATGAAATTGTCTGTAGCCATCAGAACATGTCATTGATTCTATTATTAAAAAATAGGTTTTAACTTTGCTCTTCCTAAATTATCAGCACATGTTAGAAACATTGCAAAATATAATTACTAGATACTGGTTCAGAGGTACCCCTCGAAGCCTTTACAAAGATAGTCTGAACAGTATTATCCATTTAATGGTTATGGTCGGTAGTTTCATATTACAATATTCAAACAAAAACATAACAGTTTGAAACTACCGTCTGTCGCCTTGTCCTTGACATCCCCAAATACACTGCTTTTAAAAAGAACGGATATCGGTGTAGTTTACCCTAAGGATAAAGAGGAAGTAGCGTTCCCGGGGTCCGCGTGGCCCGACGTGTACTTAAGTACTTTAAGTTCTTACCTGCTGAAACAGTCTGCATGGTTGTTTCATCGTCAACCGTTACTGTCAGGTCTTCTGCTTTTTCTGTTACCTGTGAAGCAGATATATATATATCGTCTTTTTAAACAAATATTTTGATGAAATTAAAGAAAATAATTAATCGTAATTCACATTTCTAGCTTTAGATTAGGAACTATGCCGTAAACTGTAGTTGAAACTTGCATTGTGAAGCAATAATGAACCATAAATCATTGTTAAAGGTTTGTTTGTTTGCTTGCTTGTTGGAGAGGAGTTTACAGAAGTTCAATGTTCTTCTCTCGTGTCAAAAGTATATTGCGATACGTCGATATATACCAACGGAATCATGTCATTTTCATTTATGAAAAGTTTTCTGCTGCTGTTGCTTTAAAAAATAAATTCTAATTTTTTGCCTTGCCGCCAGGCAAGGCTTTACGCCAGCTTTTTTCCATGGATCAATGGACGGACCTTTTAACCCAGCCCTTCCAAAGCCCCTTCCAAAGGCCCTTTGTTATTTTGGGTATACAAACAGTTTTAGTAATACAGACAGAGACCAAACTGAAAACCATCATAATATAAGAAGAAACAACTCATGAATGGAAACAAAGAAAAAGGATGTGCCATTCCACCCGAGGCAGACTTGCACCCGCCCACCCTTCTGCCAAGAAACGACACATCAAAGCAAACTGGAAATTATAAAGAGGACTAGAGAGTAGAAGGAGAACACCATAGTGAAGGACTGACCACACACACTGAACATCTAACAGACAATCCACCAATAGCAAAGACAGACTGTAGCACCAAACAAAGACTACTACGACAAGGACTCTAAAAACGTAGAACCAAAACTCCCGTCCGCACACTTGCCCATCTAACAGATTGGCACCACTCAGCCAAGAAACTTTCAGAACCAAGTCGAACAAACTCCATCTTGAGTTTAAACCTAAGAGCCTCCTTGATTAGAGACACCAGCTCAATGTGAGATACGAAATTATTGTCAAAGAGAGCCTGACACCTGGACCACCAAATCTTAGACCGAGCGACGGCCAAAATGTAGGTGCAGACATCTCTCTTACACTTCTTCAGGGTAGACGACATAACACCATAGAGAGCGACCGCGCGAGAAACACGAAAACTAGAGACCACCCATCGCCTAATGAACCCTTCGACCCAAGTCCAGGTCAGGAGCACCTCGCCACAAGACCAGATGGCATGGGTAACGGTCTCCGTAGCTCTACAGTTTCTCCTCGGACAAAGAGGGGAAGGAGTTCTGTGCCAAATCGAACAAGTCAAGTAGTTGGTTTTGAGAGCCCCATGTGCGACCTTCCAGGAAAGCTCCTTTAGGTTATTCTCAAGGAGAGTGTTATGCACCGTTGAAAAAACAAGCGACCAATCAACACCCCGCTCTAAAAAACAAGCGGAAGGGGTATGAGAACGAGCTAAAATGGCAGCTTTGTACAAAGACTGCACGGTGCATATCCTGTCCCAAGTCTTCGAAGCAGAAGCATTAACAAACTCCAAGGTGAGCTTCCGCATCAAAGAATAGTGAGGTGGAGCCTCAGGAGAGTGGGGGGAACTGTTAGACCACGATGATGGTTCAAAACGACGGGCAAAAAAACCCAGCCAATATTTTGCCAACTGGACCCATGGAAGATCCGGCCGGTCAAGAATATTGGTAAACGGCCGACAATAAAAACAATTGGCCTTCACTCCAAAATCAATGAGATCCCATCCACCTTTGTCCAAAGGTAGCATAACTGTCTGTCTAGATACCACTTCTGCACGAGAACTCCAGAAAAACTTAAAGACGGCTCTCGTAATGTCCTTGACGACTGACTCGGGAGGAGAAAATACAGGAGCAATATACCACAAAGTAGATAAAGCAAGGTTATTAACGACGACAACCTTGCCAGCGAAGGATAAAGAGAAGCTGTCCCACCTTCGCAGAACCGCTTCAAACTTAGCTTGCCTCTCCCTCCAGTTGACTAAAGGCATATTAACACTTCCAAAAGTACCTCCCAATAAACGTATGGATACAGATGTCCATTTAAAATTCTTCGGACAATCGAGTCTTTTCCTCCAACTACCTAGCCAGAGACCCATACATTTGTCAAGATTTAAAAGAGACCCGGAACCTCTGTTATACATGTCAATAACAGCAAAGAGCCGGCGGATCGACTCATCGGTTGTAACAATAGCCGAGTTATCGTCCGCATACTGCGAGATCTTAACTTCACGGCCACCAGGCAACCTGAGGCCGTGAATCGCAGCGTCGGCCCTTACTGTAGCGGCAAATGGCTCCAAAGAAATTGCGTACAGCAGGGGTGACATAGGGCACCCCTGCCGAACACCTCTTGAGAGAGAAAAAGAAGATGATAGCGACCCATTGACGAGAACAGCACTGGTAATGTTGTGGTACAATATAGCAACCCATTTGCGAAAAACCGGGCCAAAACCCATCTTCGCAAGAGTCAAGTGAAGAAAATCAATATTCACTCTATCAAAGGCCTTGGCCTGATCCAGAGAAATGATCGCACAGTCAAAGTTATTCATATTAACATATGTAATGATATCTCTCATCAAAAGTAGGTTACATTGTATCGACCGGCCTGGTATACCGCATGTCTGGTCAGGACTGATGACCGAGGCGGCAACCATCTTAAGCCTATTGTTAAGGACCTTTGCAAGAATCTTATAATCGCAATTTAACAAAGAGATGGGGCGACGGTTCTTCGGGTCCAGAGGGTCCCTTTTTTTTGGAAGGAGAGTAATAACACCAAAACTCTGGCTCTGAGAGAGCTCGCCAGAAGAAAAAACTTCCTCAAAAACTGAGAGGAGATCCCCGGCAATGACGTCCCAGAAAGCGACATAAAATTCCTTCGGGAGACCGTCACTGCCAGGGGACTTATTATTCTCCATACTGCGCAATGCAGCCCAAAGCTCATCCAATGAAAGAGGACCTTCTAATGAAGAAACTTCATCAGGATCCAAAGACCCTTCTAAATTGTTACAAAGGTTATTCGCCTCACACTTATCAATAGGCTCAGCACTAAAAAGGTCTTCATAAAATAGCTTAAAAATGTCTAAAATCTCCTCGTCATCTTGGACAACACGTCCAGTAGAATCTCTGACCGAAGAAATGCGTCGCTGCCTACTTCGGGAAGAGGCCTGGCTTACAAAATACGAGGTACATTTTTCCCCCTCGACAAATTGCTTGACTCTGGACCGAACAAAAGCACCGCGAGCCTCCTCAGCGGACAACTCGGACAAGGAAGACTTAGTACATTCATACCTACGCAAGATGTCCGCCGAAGAGGCCCCGTCGTTCATCTTGTTGGTGAGATCGACAAGTTCATTATTCAAGGTAAACATGGACTCCCGTCTCTCCCTAGCCAGTTCACAAGAAATTCTGATCAGGAGAGAGCGAGTTCTAGCCTTTACATCATCCCACCAGGCTCGCAAAGAAGGAAAACCTGGTTTCAAAGTCTTCCAATTGTTAAAAGCGAGTTTAAAATCATTTAAAACTTTGTCTCTTTTTAAAATCGAGACATTACATTTCCACAAGCCAGGCTTCTTCTTCACATCCGGTAAAATTGACAAGGACACACAGTCATGGTCTGTAAAATATGCGGGTAAAAAACAGTAGTTTGAAACGACGAGGCATTTAGACGAATAAAATCGGTCCAGCCGACAGGCAATACCTTTGGTCGGCTGTCTCCAAGTGAAGACCTTTTTAGAAGGATTCTCATGTCTCCAAGAGTCATGCACATTAAAATCGGCGCAAATGTCTTTTAAAACGGTGGAACCGCCACTACCATGAGCCGGGTTCCCGCCCCTCTTATCAATATCAACATCTTCAACGCAGTTAAAATCACCACACAAAATAAGGGGCTCAGCCCCCGACAGAAACTTATACAAATTTTTAAAAAATCCAGTACGCTCCGCAGAAATGTTAGGAGCATACATGTTACAAACTTTGAAATTACGCGCACCATCGGACAAGACGACACAGACAACACGCCCACTGTCGTCACAAGACTTTTTAACCACATCAAAATTGAAAGATGGAGAGACTAAAATACCCACACCTCTAGATTGGGAGGAGCCCAATGCCCAAAAAGCTTGGCCTCCCCATTCCTTCTCCCAGAGCACCGCTTCAGATGTTGACGAAACATGGCACTCTTGGAGGCAAACCACGTCAAATTTATGTTGACGGCAAA